>NC_086325.1:20639847-20781120 GCF_036172605.1 Pelobates fuscus
CTTTTCTGAATCACCTCAACTGTCTTTGACATATTAATAGCCTTCTTTCCTCCGGCTTTCATGCCAGCAATTATAGCGTCTCTATAGGCTCTGAGTTGAACCATATCAGCACCATTTACGTTCCAATCGGGATCAGTGTTGGGATAATGTGTTGCGGCCCATGCTGCTGGATTAGCTTGGTTCAAAGCACGGGCTCTATCCTCTAATGCTTTAATGGCTGCTTGATTTATTCTTGTCCTTTCCTCATTGTTAAATAAAGTCATTAATAACTGCTGGCAATCAGCCCATGTCGGATTATGTGTCTGTACTATTGAGGTGAACAGATCAGTCATGGCTTGTGGTTTCTCAGTATACGAGGAATTATGGGTCTTCCAGTTTAAAAGGTCGGTAGTGGTGAAAGGGACATATACGAAGACAGGGTCAGCGTGTGCCATTTGACCTGCGGCATCGATATAAGCTGACCCGGGATTTAAGCGAAGAGGCATCTGATAGTGCTTTAATTGTTGGGCACCAGTCAACTGTCGGGTTTGGATGGGGCTACGTAGGGAAGCGTCAGTCATGGGTTCCGGTCGGGGAGATATAGGGTATGGGGATGTGGGAGGTTGGTTTTGGGAAAAGGTAGTGAATAGAACACTTCGGGCCGAGCTAGATGAAGCTTGACCGGAAGTCTGAAGTGGCGCCAAATCAGGATATTCGTTTCTAATGGGGGTGGGTTCTGGTTCCGGAAGGGGAGATTTAGTACGAGGGGGGGTGGATCCTGTACTGGAGGAGGAAGCGGAAGTGGATGAGGGTAATGAGGGAAGGGTTACAGGACTTCCTGTATTTGCGTCACTTCCTCTTACCGGAAAGTAAGGGGGCGGCAAAGGGATCTCGGACTCAGGGGGCGTGTCCAAAATGGGCCTAACACCAGCCCTAGTGGACGAACAAGTCCTAGCTACCATGAGGCGACACTGTTCCTCGTGGCATGTCCGGAGCCATTTTGGCGAGTCATTTACGGCCTGTCTCCAACAATCAATATAAGGAAACTGGCCGTAAAGTTCAGGCCTACCTGATACAGCCACGTGTAAGCGCTGTACCAGAGTTGGATCCAAACTGCCACGTGGCGGCCATGCCGCAACCAAAGTAGGCCACTCCCTAGTGCACAAAGTGACCAAACGTACAGGGGACATCTTAACCTCAAAATCACAAACTTTGAATCCCTTTTTAAAATTCTTAACCATACATCCTAAGGGATCCGGAATCGTTGACTGCGACGCACCCATATTTAACAGTGGAACGTCGTCGACAACGATTACTATACACGCGTACTATTCAACAGTCACACCCGTTTCCTCTGGCAACAGCACCACGTGGTACGGTTACCAAGTGAAACGTACACAATAACAATAAACACTCAGGGAATTCCCGTACACACACAGCTGCTACACCAGTCACTATATAATCAATATTATGCCCTTTGGCGTAACTACACAGTCACCCACGCTATAATTCTCTATATACGAATTACCCGTCTATAACACACCCCAGTAACATCGTCTTTTACAAATAGCGGTTACAGTACGGTTAGCATAGGTCAAAGCACAAGTTAAGGTCACAATACAATTATTAGTGGTTATGGTGTTAAACATGCAATGGACGACAATGATTAGTACTTATTATATAATGTCAGTAAATATACAGGGTTATGGTACCGTGCACTATAATACAGCAACACACTATTAACACTCTCGCTAGACGGCTGAGCTCGCGCTATCTAACAAGATATACACTTTACTAAAACAATCATTAACACATTTACAATTCCCAACTAAACTATTGGCCAGTACCTTGAATGGACTACCTAAAACTATATACACCCGTTTTGGTTAGCCACACTGCCCAATCACCACATATACATAGCGAGCTAGAGAACCGAATTTACACAGGCGCCTCTTAGTCGCACTATACAACGAGCTAGAGATCCGAATTTACACAGGCGCCTCTTAGTCGTACTATCAAAAGTCTAGTGGGTTCCAAATTTACACGCCTTCCCACTTAGCCCAGATAGGATGAGAACTAGCGAACCGAATTTACACAGGCGCCGCTTAGTCTCCCGGTCCCTCCGACCTAGCGAACGTAATATACACCCTAGAACGCTAGTCTAGACAAGACACCGGTGTCCGGCTAGGGCTATCTTACACCAGGACCCCGCCTGACTAACCAAATCAAACGGTCTGACTAAAGAGCGTTCGATCGAGCGGTGCGCCTTCGCTCCTTCCCTCCGACAGAGGGGGCAGATACAGATTCAAAAACCCCTTTGGGCCTACCGCACAATCGGTATACCCCTAGCGGGTCCTGCCGTCTAAAACAGCAGTTATCTTACCTCCTCGTTCCTGAACCTGAGTTCACACTCATCGACGGGGACACCCCAGCACTTCTTACGTAGAGGCCGATGATCTCCTGGACAACAGACCAGTGGCGCCGAGACGAAGGGAGGTCCACGCAGAAGTTCAGGGGTGCAGCCGTAGAGAACGTGGGCAAAGATAGACCGTCTCACGCCTCTGCCTCTCAGCTACCGTTGAACGATGAGCTTCCCGGCCAATGCACCAAATGATACCGGAGAAACTGACGGAAGCCAAGCACAGAGAGATGGACACAGGTTTCTTCAGGAAGGAAGAGATTCTTTATTGGATCACCGATCGGGACTCAGAGGGACTAGCGTCACCAAAATACAGCAAAGTCTGAGTACTGAATACATAGAGTACATTCCTTATATAGCACTGTAGCTCCTCCCACAATTAACTACACCCACACATACCCTTAACCTATTTAATGAATAGAGTCTAAACTCATCCATCCGGTCTAACCACGTGGCTCATCTGATACAAAGGAGAGGGACGCGTAATTCCAGTTCTTACATTCCTGCACCTGGTCAGTACAGTGATGACAGTATCTTAGCTACGTGTTATTAACTAACTGATACTACAAACACATATACATACATATGCCTTGTGGCAATCTTAGCCTGCTAAACTTGTATTTTACTGGAATTACATCACATTACAACAAAAACTAATTTCCAGATCCCTTTTAGTTTTAGTGTGTGTGTATGTATTACTGGGTATGTGGTTCGGGATGTGTATCACAGAGCTGTATCTCGGTTATAGAAATACAAATATCTGAAAAGACACAAAATACAAGCAGATCCTGAAAAACCAAAGCTATAGAGTGAGGGCGTAGAATATTGTAAAGTTAGGTGCTGGGTACGTGTTGAATGAAGGAAGGCTGCAGCCATTCATACTGTGA
This sequence comes from Pelobates fuscus, assembly GCF_036172605.1. Taxonomy (NCBI): domain Eukaryota; kingdom Metazoa; phylum Chordata; class Amphibia; order Anura; family Pelobatidae; genus Pelobates; species Pelobates fuscus. Next base: position 20,643,133 of record NC_086325.1, read on the forward strand.
TGGAGACTGGTGGTGCATTGGTTGTCATGTGATGACATTTTAATCCTAACACCTCTATCTCACTCATACCCCAGGTCTCCCCCGTGGTAACCATGGAGCAGTTACTATGGGTCAGTGGACGCGTGATTGGTAACGTAGACACGTTCCGTATTCCATTAATTACCTACACCCCTCGTGGGCACCTCCTGGCATTCTCTGAGGCACGAAAGTATTCGTCTTCTGATCTGGGTGCAAAATTCATCGCTACACGCCGTTCAAAGGATGGAGGTGAGTGACAGACTGCCCAACATTGCTTCAGCATGCGGCAATCTAATAAACTGATACACGGGGATAGCCAGTCTAATGTGTACCAAACGGGGAAATGCTTTTACAAGCTCTTATTGGACTTATTGGACCTGCTGGGCTTCTGAAACTGGCTTGTGAGCAGTAATGTCTTTGCCAGGGACAGTGTATATTTTACCGTTACGGTATGGTTACAAAACAGAGCTAGGCAAGCCTGAATTCAGCCAAATAAAAAAATTATAATAAAGGGGTTACACACAGTGTAACCATTGCCTTGCTCTATAAGAACCCTGAACAGTCCATATAATTAGATTTCTATGAATCTCAAGCCATGTGTATCCTCCATACAGTCTGTGCAGTGTCTAGTTCACCAGTCTTCTGTATTTGAATAAAAAGCCTTTTCTGTTGGATTTTTAGTAAAAGCAGTCTGTTATTTTTGAGATCTTTATTTAAAATAGAAACTTATTCAGATTGTGTTGGAATTTTAAATGAAATCCTATTACAACTTAAATGTAACACAAATGAAGCCATTAATTTTGTCTAAAGGACAAGCAGATTTTTTTTGGCCCAAATGTGTCAGAAGACCGAGCTTTAAGCAGCTTCATTTTGCCTCTTCTTCCCATGAACCAAGACTCGCAATGGCTTATGGGAACAGACTTGCTGTCTGATGCACAATAGATGCTAATGGCTTCTTATTATATGAGAAGATCTGTGGAGGACATTGTGAGTGCTAGAGCACACCGGTGATGTGGCTCATGTAGGCTTCTTCTACCAGGATGGGAGGGTGATGGAACTAACGAGGGAGAACTTCAGGCAATATATCTCCGCTCCCACACTCCCAGTGGAAGCAAACCTGTTATTTTGGGGAGGCTTTACAAAAAATGTAGAACCTCTAAACATACCGTGATGCAATAAACAGAATGTCACATGTGAGATGAGATAAGAGTTTGCTTATTTTAATGCAATGAATACAATGAGCAATTCCAGGTGATATTTATTTTAATTTCCATATGGCTATTTTTCACTTGGATATTTTAAAGGATCACTATAGGGTCAGGAACACAAACATGTATTCCTGACTCTATAGTGTTAAAACCACCATCTAGCCCCCCTGGGACCCTCATGCCTCCATAAATATAGTAAAAATCTTACTGTATCCAAGCCAGAAGCTGTAGATCTGCATGCTGTTTGCCTAAAAAATAAAAATAAACAACAAGCAGTGTGCTGACATCATCAGAAGTGGTAGCCTGATCCAATCACTGTGCTTCCCCATAGGATTGGCTGAGACTGACAAGGAGGCAGATCAGGGGCAGAGCCAGCATGATTCAAACACAGCCCTGGCCAGTCAGCATCTCCTCATAGAGATAAATTGAATTAATGACCTCTATGAGGAAAGTCCAGTGTCTGCATGCAGAGGGAGGACACACTGAATGTTTGGATGCATTTTAGGCAGCCATGACCCAGGGAGCATCCCTAACAGCCATCTGAGGAGTGGCCAGTGAAGTTATCACTAGGCTGTAATGTAAACACTGCGTTTTCTCTGAAAAGACAGTGTTTACCCCAGCAAAAAGCCTGAAGGTAATGATCACCAGAACAAATTCAATAAGCTGTAGTTGTTCTGGTGACTATAGTGTCCCTTTAATAAGCTGACTGTAAAATCATAGTTACCTCCCCTCCCTGAGTTGGCACACCTTGCCGAAACAGGGAGTGCACAAGTAAACGTTGTGGATAGAGCTCAGGAAACGTTGAGCATTAATTATACAGAAATGGCCGCTCCCATTACAGGGCTAAGAGATGCTCATTTTATAAACACTTCTTCTTTCTTTATGTTTATTTATAATGTAAACACAATAAAACATATAAACAAGGCATGGCTCAGACATCGATACCTTCCTTGTTATTTAGAATCCTCTTCTTTATTTTTTATTCATATTTATTTTATTTTTTTTACTCTTCCTCTTCTTTTGTTATATGTTTAACTCTACAATTCTTTTAGTTACATTTTTCATTATTTGTATTTACCACTATGTTATTAATGTGATGAAACCAATTTATCAAATTTAGCCAAAATCGTATTTGGAGAATTTCTCAAATGTAGTTATTTTTCGAGCTTTGCACAATTTGGGCCTCGATAGTAAATCCCTGCTGCTGCTCCCTATCGATCATTGTTCTAAGCTCTGATATTTGCACTGTCAGTCTGCAGAGGGAGAGCAGAAGGATTAGAAACTAACATCAACATGTAAAGAAAGGTTAACCTTAGTTATAGATACATTTTAATGTTTTATTGAATGGTGTAACGTTCAGGCATGTGACAGTTCCTCTTTAAATCTTGTCTTTCAATCGTCCCTCAAATAAAAAGGAAATTTGGAAACTGCAGGAAGTTTAGTAACATATATTGCTGCGTAGAAAGAGATAAATCGAAATTCTCGAAGTGGAAGGAAGACAAAGCCTTTCACGTTAACCCCCCAAACAGCGCACTAGCAGACACTGCGTTCTAGACAATAAAAAGTGGGAGTGAGATTTTCATCTAAACATGGATTTTCTAATCCGAAAATAAAATAATGGTAAAATAATGATTTCTTGTATACGTGTTAATCCTTTTGCAATATTGTAATTTCATTTAGATCTCCTTTTCAAATAGCTCTAAACAACCCTACAATCGTGTACCTTATTTTATGAATCCTGGAAGGTTTATTCTCTATAGTATCAAATGTCGGAATTCAGAAAGGATTTCATATTTTAAGCAACATAATTATTAGAATTATCACAATGACTCCCATTCATTTTGTTTTTGGTTTGACTATTTTGGTTTCACGTTTTTAATTCTTTGAATGTTGGAATTCATTTTGATTTCCCAGTAATTTTCACTTTTATGAATACCTCTGCAATGTTCCTCTCTCCAACCATAACGGCTGTTTTTAGAGAATTGTTTAAAGTTTTGTTGCACAGTGAGCGTAGACTAATTGTGGGTTAGATCCCATTTCATATCTCCAGGGTTCAGATTTACGGTTGACCTTCGCCTTCTCTCTGATTGAACGGTCACACGTTCTCTATGGATCTGATACATTGATATACCTCACAGTGAATGATGAGAGGTTACCACTTCCTCCTGCTTAGTACTGAGGATTCAGAACGACTCGTGACTGGTGTCCTTGCTCGGAGTCCTTGATCTTTCGATTTAAAGCCGGATTCGTAATGGCAAGGCCTCAGGGAGCTTAGACACAGAGCTAGGATTTCCACAAAACCTCAAAAGATTTTCTCACCTGCCAGCAAGCGCTTTTTATTGTAAATAAAACTTAAACCAGTTATGCTACGTTCAGGAGAATGCTGCTTGTTGGGCATTGTGTATACAATGAGCTAAATGCTATTAAAACATCTGTGTTTCTGTATCGCATTACAAGCGACTCAAAGCAATGCTTTCAAAGCATGAACGCCGGGTTTGGGATGATAGCCTCTCAGGGTCAGTGTTTGAAACGCCAAGTAATCGCCATGGAAACCAATAGAATATTACATGGAATTTTCCAATATTTATTCCTGCAACGCCTAACCTGCCGTGTGTCATCAGAATTACACCCGTTGATTAATTAAAGGAACACAAAACAACTTTAGTTTAATGAAGCAGTTTTGGTGTATAGATCATGCGTCTGATTTTTCGCTGCTCAATTCTCTGCCATTTAGGAGGTAAATCACTCATAGAAATCAGCACTTTTATAAACTGGGCTTAAATGAGGGTGCTCCTCACCTATAAAGCAAGCTGAAGTGCTTTTGGGGTGTGGAATAGTCCTTTAACTCCTAAATGGCACAAAAGTGCACTGAGACTGCAGAGGCATGGTCTACACACCAACACTGCTTCATTAAACTAAAGTTGTTTTGGTGACTATAGTGTCCCTTTTAATTTCATTTAATCTGCCTTACTTACAAGGGTTTTTTTCAGGAGCAGCACACAGAATTTCCAGTCTTGAGTCACTGATAATTCTTCATTTTTCCATTGATCCTCATGCTACATTCAGCCTCCCCGCTGCTGGGCATTCTACCAGATTTACCTTAAAGATTTTGTCAGGCCAGTAACAGCAGCTAGCTGTGTGCTAACCTTCAGCTCAAGCATTGTGCTAATGTTAGATTCTATCTGTGTGCTGACACTTGATTGTGGGGTTACATTTAACTTTACACTCTAGTTTTTTTTTTTCCTACTAGCAATTGTGTTTAATTTGTCATTTAATAATAAAATGTTAATTTACTCCCACTGTAGGCTACACTTGGAGTGCAACGTCCTTCATTGTGGATGATGGATCTTCACCCGATGGCCTCAATTTGGGGGCTGTGGTTGTGGACGATGAGAAAAAGAACATGTTTTTGATCTACACACTTTGTGCCCACTACCACCACTGCTCCACCTCAAGCGTCATGATTACAAACAGCTCGGATGATGGTCTAACGTGGAGCACCCCCAAAAACCTCTCTCGGGAGATTGGAACCACCATGTTTGCACCTGGGCCAGGGTATGGAGTCCAGGTGAGCAAGATGGTGGGGAAAGGAAGAATGCTAATCTGCATGGCAGTAATCCAAATATCTTAAAATAAATAAATAATAAAGAGACAAAAAAAGAGAGAAATGTAATATATATATATATATATATATATATATATATATATATTAAAATCTTAATCTAAGAAATTCACATTTTAGAAATAAAGGAATTCCTAATCCCCTTCCTCATCTTTCCATCCCAAAATATATTTCGGTCCTGAACATAGTTGTAACTGTGTTTTTTTTTAACTTTATACAGAAAAGGTTTTCACCCAAGAAAGGACGTCTGATTGTATGTGGTCACGGGACGCTAAATGAAGATGGTATTTTCTGTCTGCTCAGTGATGACCATGGGCTTCACTGGAAAAAGGGTGGAAGCTTGCAAGGGCTACCCTTTAATCAACCAAAAAAGATGGGCGACTTCAACCCAGACGAGTGTCAGGTGAAGGGTGTTTTGGTTTCTGCTAGAGCAATCGCAATACCGTCCGTGCATGCAGAGCAGGGTTTCCCACAATGCACCATGAGCTGCTAGTGGAGATACATATTAGTTTAGTTGAGCTACGAAAGACAAGAGGGCAGGGGTAAATGTTGTTCATTTGCAAACCAAACGTACCTCTCTAGATCAATTAAATCAAAGCAAAAAACGCTATGTCTGAATAAGATATTTCATTTTCTACATTATCAGTGTTTGTGCAGATTGGTTTTTGCCTGTAAATTGATCACACCTTATTGGTAAATTCCTTTCCATGAAAGGTCACCTGATCAATGTTGTCCGCATGCACATTCAAGCAAAGGGCTTTTCTCAATCTGAGTCTGGATCCCATTGCCATAAATAAGAATACCCCTGGCAAATAAATGGCGATTTCCTCATAGACCTTTAAAGGCATCTCTTTAACCGTGAATACCGCTCTGACAGTGATTTCTATAATCTGATATTTAAAGGGACACTATAGTCACCAGAACAACTACAGCTTATTGTATTTGTTCTGGTGAGTAGAATCGTTACCTTCAGGCTTTTTGCAGTCATCACTGTCTTTTCAGAGAAAATGCAGTGTTTACATTACAGCCTAGTGATAACTTCACTGGCCACTCCTCAGATGGCTGTTAGAGATCCTTCCTGGGTCATGGCTGCCTAAAATGCATCCAAACATTCAGTGTCTCCTCCCTCTTCATGCAGACACTGAACTTTCCTCATAGAGATTCATTGATTCAATTCATCTCTATGAGGAGATGCTGATTGGCCAGGGCTGTGTTTGAATCATGCTGGCTCTCCCCCTGATCTGCCTCTTTGTCAGTCTCAGCCAATCCTATGGGGAAGCATTGTGATTGAATCAGGCTACCACTTCTGATGATGTCAGCAGACTGCTTGTTTTTCTGAGTCTAACAGCATGCAGAGTTGCAGCTTCTGGCTTGAATACAGTAAGATTTTGCTATATTTATGGAGGCATGAGGGGCCCAGGGGGGCTAGATGGTGGTTTTAACACTACAGGGTCAGGAAAACATGTTTGTGTTCATGACCCTATAGTGATCCTTTAAACAAATGCCTTTTTCATTGTTTACTTTACTGACGTGTGTGTATATTTTCAGTTTAAAGCCTATGTGTGTAAATGCCATATGGAGTTAAAACTCCGCTTTGGCACTGTACTTGTGGATCTCATTTCCCATGAGCTTTTAGTCTGGCCTCTACCCTTAGAAACGCAGTGTCAGTCTTCGCCATCCGTTTATTACAGAATATCTCTGATATTCCTGTAGTTTGTATCAGGGCCAAGGTGCTGCATGGTGCTGGTTGGATAGCTGTGATTGGCGGGCTCTGCAATCTGTGAATACCATAGTCTAAACCCAACGCATTTCATCCATTGCACGGTCTCTTTAACAGGACTAATCCTGAAAGGCATCAAAACAGCTGAACACATTAGAAAGTGATTTACTCTGTGCTGCTCTTTAAAAAGTCTTGTAACTGAGTCTGCTGTATTGCTCCACACCAGCGGTGGCCAAACAGTAGAATCAACACTGTTGAACTTCAATTCCCATGAGGCTTGTAATTCTACAGATAAAACGATTTGTTTCAGCCAGTGCAGCTCTGCTCAACACTATATTGTAAAATAATGTGGGAAAATGTTTTGAGACTTTGTTCAATGTGTTGAAACTTACTCCATTTACAGTTTCCTCAGTCCCATTTCTTTCTTCTTCTGTCATAAATAAATAACGTTTTATTTTTTAATTCCATTTCGTCCTACTCAGCCATACGAACTCCCAGATGGCTCTGTGATAATTAACGCTCGGAACCAGTACTACTATCATTGCCGCTGCCGGATTGTGGTGACATCCATCGATGGCTGCGATTCCCTTCCTCTGGAGAGCGTTCGCTTTGATGAGGGTCTGCCGGATCCTGCTGTGGCCGCAGGAGCTCTATATAAAAGAGGAGTGGTCTATTTTACGAATCCAGCGAATCAGTTGAACCGTGAGTTTCCTCTAGGAATTCGCCCTCAATTCTTCACCATCTTGGCTCAATGTCCTCCTTTCACTTCCCCCTCTGTCACCAATTATCTGTCTCTCTGCTCTCCCCATCGCAGTCTCCTTACAGAGGTTCAATCTCACATAGTATATACCATATATGGTTAAATAAAAACGAAAATTGTAATATGTATTATGAACTCACAAACAGAGAGCTGTGGACCCAGCTCTGGTATGGATCACTTCTGGGTCCGTTTAGGCGACACACCCCTATTCCTGGAAAAAAAGATTTTCTTTTATCCTACAGGGGAGAATAGAAGCACAAACGATTGCGCAGTATTGTTTGTATAATTCTTGGTGTATAAAACAAATTCCCAAGTGAGTACTTACAAAACTGGAGTCAATATAAATGACTCAATTCCAGAGTATTGTGCAGCTTTTAGGACTGCACTCCCTCCTTGTAAAAGATGAATCCGGGAACCAGGATAAGATGAGAACATAAAAACTGAATTTATTACAATAATATATAACAAAATGAAAAAGGTAGCAATGTCCGGAACGCGTTTCACCACTTCCATTGTGGCTTCCTCAACCGGATAAATGTATACAATGTCCTTGGTTCCCTGTTCGTATTAAATACCGCTAAAATCAACGGGTGAAGGGTCACAGCAGGAGTACCGCACACGTTGTTACCACTCACAGGTAGAACGTGTGCGGTCCATGCCTCCCTCTCACCTCCCAGTCAGCAGTAATCAATGTTGTCCCATAATGCTGCATCGGCTGGATCTGTTTCTCCTTATGTTCGTTTGCAGCCTCCTTTTAATTCCAGATTTCTCTTCTTTCTGTTTTGTTCCACATGTAGTTCCGGTGATTAAGGACATTGCTACCTTTTTTAATTTGTTATATATTATTGTAATAAATTCAGTTTTTATTTTCTCATCTTATCCTGGTTCCCGGATTCATCTTTTACAAGGAGGGAGTACAGTCCTAAAATCTGCACAATACTCTGGAATTGAGTCATTTATATTGACTCCAGTTTTGTAAGTACCCATTTGGGAATTTGTTTTATACACCAAGAATTGTACAAACAATACTGCGCAATCGTTTGTGCTTCTATTCTCCCCTGTAGGATAAAAGAAAATCTTTTTTCCGGGAATAGGGGTGGGTCGCCTAAACGGACCCAGAAGTGATCCATACCAGAGCTGGGTCCACAGCTCTCTGTTTGTGAGTTCATAATACATATTCCAATTTTCGTTTTTATTTAACCATATATGGTCTATACTATGTGAGATTGTCTCTTTGTAGATCTCAGCATAATTTGACATCCAAAAGATACACTCCTCAATTTCTCAAAAGTTATATATTATTTATTTATTTATTTATAAATAAGCGCTACATTCTCTTTTGATTTTTTTGTATATTGTGTCTGTGACATTAGAAGGTATCACATGAATGTACAGCAGCTAATATTGCAATAGTTTTTTGCATATGGTGATATATAAGACATTTAGTGAATAAGCGCTGGTCCTTATTCATTTTTTTGCAACTTCTATCCTTAAAGAGGTTGGTTTTACACTTTTGACAACCTGACCTCAAGTCCGCCCACACTCCTCCCTGGTTTTCATTAATTTTCATTGCATCCATGATGCTGACACACTAGCTACGTTGCCAGCTTCTGAACAGAGTGACGTCATGTTACTCCATTCCTATACTCCTTAGGAACCACAGCTGGAGATCAGAGGGACATTCTGTGGGAGGTCTCTTCTGCTCTCCCTGGCTCTCAATCCCTCTGCATTCAGTGCCTGCCGAGGACTTGAGACAGATGGGAGAAAACTATTTTTGAATTTCTTTTTTTTTTTTCTCTAAATCTGTACATTTGCTAACACAATGTATAGATGGAATTTCAAAGTCTTTTAAAATTGAGCTGCTTTGTTCTTTCTCCCAGCGACCGATTCCCTTAAACTCACCTTCATTTCTTTCTGCCCCTTCTACCAGGTGTTAATCTGACCCTGCGATGGAGCTTTGACTCTGGAGACTCGTGGGAAAAAAACGCTGTCCAAATCTGGCCGGGTCCCAGTGGATACTCGTCTCTCACCTCCCTCTTTGGCCATGCGGAAGACAATGAAAACATTTATGTTGTCTATGAAAAGGGCAGAAAGGATATAACCGAGTCCATCGCGGTTGTGAAAATAAACCTTTTTGGGAATTTATGACACTTGATACACTCCAAACCTCTGCGTTCTATCTAAGCCTGACTGGAATTAGCTGATTTATTTCTCAAAAGTCTCTCCCATGTCAACTGTCTATCCATATCTCATACTGTCTCTTCATAAGAGAATATGTTGAGCTGTTATAGCTCCTACTGTTTATATTTATAGTGTAATCCCATTCTTATTATCAATCTTCTCTAAGCCCCCCTCCTTCTCATTCTCTATTCATGGACTAACTTTGGCATGTGATTAAAGACTTTCCAAAACAAAATCTTCTGTGATTTCATATTCTGTTTTGGGTATTTTGGTCCATGTCTCCCTATCCACACTTCCCTCAAGTTTCTTGTGAGATGTACCTCCTGTTAGGGAGGAAGTTGTGTCCAAAAAGCTGCTAAAGATCGAGAATAAATTACAGCTGCTCAAAAACACTTGTGTGGAAATACCCTCTCATCCACACTTAAAGTAGTCCAAAATCTATAGGGCGGTATAACGTGATGGCAAACTTAGTGTGCAGTACATGTGAAAAGAATAAAAAAAGCAATATAGTGCAGATGGTACATAAAGATAAAATTGTTGTTAAGTGGAATACTCCCATTTAAAGGAGCCTGTATATGAACACTGTCTCCGTAATCAGGCTTGTATGCTTTTAAGATGTACAAATATAAAGGGATACAGCTGTTTAACCTAAAAAGACAATAAACAACACATAGTGTGATATAGTTATAAGCATGCATAGACATGCTACTGGTAGCACTCACAGAATGGAGGTAATCAGATCGCCATGAGGGTGCCACCCCTAATCAATAGGGGGCTGTAGAAATCCACCTCACTTCTTTGGAAAACAGGAAGCAGGAATCAGGTAGTAGAAACAATTTATTGAAGAGAAATAAATAAAAACAGCGGTCCTATGCGTTTTGTTCTAAACATAGAAGGAGTTAGTGTCCATCGGGTCAGGAATCTGGGCACAGTTCATCATTACTTTACGCTGGTTTCCGTGCAGGGTAGCCTTGAGCTGCAGCCGTAGTAAGAAAGCAGATTCTCGCTTTCTTTGTTAAATTATCTCTTTTCCTTTTTTTTTTTTTTTAATTAATATTACTTAATTCTCTTTCTACCAGGGTCTCAAATGTCTCCAAATCTGGTCCTTTATTAAATACTGGATAAAAGACTAGACTTTCTTTTAACCCCTTAAGGACCAAACTTCTGGAATAAAAGGGAATCATGACATGTCACACATGTCGTGTCCTTAAGGGGTTAAATTGTTCATGTCTAGTTATGGTGCCTTTAAGATTAGTTGCAGTTGAGGTTGTTGGTTGTTTTAAAAAAAAAAAGTCTTAACGGTTAAATTTGTAATGGATTTTTCGAGGTTTATATATAAATCAAAATCATTAATACCCTTGTTCGGTGCAAATGTTATACCCTTATCCAATAGTTGTATTTCTAGATCAGAAAGAGGGACATCAGACAAATTAAAAATCCCGTTACTAGTTTCTTTGAGAGGTAGGGACTTATTTCTTGTTATTAACCTGACTCCTCGTTTATTCTCATCCTTTTTATGGGGGATTCTGTTTGTAGGGAGGCCAAACGATTTGGATGTTCCTAATTTGCCTTTCTGAGGAGGAAAAAGTTTGTAATTGTTTTCTCTCGGGATGGTTGGCTTCTCCCTAAAAAAAACATCCTCATTAGTTTTATTCACATGAGATATTTTTTTATTTTTTTTTATTTTAAATTCTTTATTTTTCAGTTGAAGTTAAAGAGACGTTGAACAAACAATAATACGGTTTCAGTTTATAGTACAACAACATATGCATCATGTTAACCCCTTTTTTTTTGTGAGTGTATATGAGTTTGTGTGCTAAGTTCCCTCGTGTCTGCGCCACAGCGTGTGTTACTAGGACTGGAGGGTGCTTGGTAAGAGCGGGGTGCGCCCTGTTTTCTGGCGGTATAGGGCTTTCGGAATAGTTACCGAAGGCGCTTGTGTTTAAGAGGTGTAGCTCAGCCTGAGGAGCGGTCAGTGACCTAAGGTGTGTGTCATGATAGCTGGTAGAAAAGCAGGCCATGTTAGGTCTGTCTCAGGGCGTGCTAGTAATGGCTTGCACCAGCATGAGTGGGAGCTTTGCACGACCCGTTAGATGTTGTAGGGCAGTGGCGTACACATGACCCATGGGGCCCCGGTGCGAAAATTGATCCGTGGGGCCCCCCCCCCCTCCTCGCGCTTACTCTGCGCGGGCCGGGGCAGCAACACATGGCGGCGGGCACCTGGTCGCAGGGGTTGCAGGGCTGCGACCGCGGTATGTACGCCAGTGCATGCAGATGCACACACACTTAAAGGACCACTACAGACACCCAGATCACATCAGCTCAATGAAGTGGTCTGGGTGTCAGATCCCTCTAGTTTTAACCCTGCAGCTGAAAGCATAGCAGTTTCAGAGAAACTGTTATGTTTCACTGAGGGTTAATCCAGCCTCTAGTGGCTGTCTCACTGACAGCCGCTAGAGGCGCTTCCGCCATTTGAAGACACTGAACGTCCATAGGAAAGCATTGAGTAATGCTTTCCTATGGGCGGTTTTAATGCGTGCGCGGCTCTTGCCGTGCATGCGCATTCGGAGCTGAGAGGCGGAGGGATCCCAAGCGCCATGGGAGTCCGGCACTGGAGAAAGGTAAGTGCTGAAGACACACATACACACACACTCACGAACAAATGCATACACACTAGCTAACAGACACACACATTTACTGACAGACACACTCAGCGGCAGACATACATACACACTCACTTACAAAACATACACTCTCACTGACAAACACACACTCACTAACAGACATCAAACAGACTCACTAACACACACAAACACACTCAGTAACAGACACACACAGTAACACTCACTGACACTCACTAGCAGACACACACACTCTAACACAAACACCAACACTCACACTAACACACTCACACTCTAACACACACACACTAACACTCACACACACTAACACTCACACACACACACACACTAACACTCACACACACTAACACACACACACACACACAGTAACACTCACACACACTAACACTCACACTCACACTCTAACACACTCACACACACTAACACACACACTCACACTCTAACACACTCACACACACTAACACACACTCACTAACACACACTCACTAACACACACACTCACTAACACACACTCACTAACACACACACTCACTAACACACACACACACACTAACACTCACACACTAACACTCACACACACTTACACTTACACTTTTTTTTTTTAATTTAATCCCCCCAGCCTCCCTACCTTTTGGAGTGCTGAGGGGATTCCCTGGGGTCCAGTGGTGCTGCTGGGCTCCTAGGCGGGCAGTCAGGCTGGCCGGAGCGCGAGGGAGCACTCTCCCCTGAGTGCTTCCTCTTCAGCTCCCTCGCGCGCCGCGTAGGGATGCCAGCGCCGGAAGATGACGTCATCTTCCAGCTCCGGTATCAGTGCGGTGCGCGAGGGAGATGAAGAGGAAGCACTCAGGGGAGAGTGCTCCCTCGCGCACCAGCAGGACCGGCCGCCGGGTGTAAGCAGGGCCAGCCTCGGGGGGCCCTGAGGTGGCCGGCTCCTGGTGCCCCCAGGAGAAGAGGCTGGCCCAGTGGGTACATACAGGGTCGCAGGGGTGGCCGGGCACCCCTGGTGGGCCGGGCCCGGTCGCAGCCGCGACCCCTGCGACCCTGGTATGTACGCCACTGTTGTAGGGGGAGGTGCAATTTAGGCTAGGTGTCTGACTTTACGCTTACGGAGCCAGTTGAAAGATATATACAAGTTATAAAACACAAAGTAAATGCAAACTTAAATTAAATGGACATCACGGCAGTGTAACTATAAATACCGAGTAATATAAACTAAACAGTAAGGTGTAACCACAGAGTCCCGGTTGAGCAACTGCCGTCAACTTCAGGCAGGAGGTTCGGAGGTGTTCGATTCAAGTCCCCTTGGTACAAAAGGTCTAATATTGGCCATATTCCAGGTTTGGCTTTGCGCTGCTTGTGGCGCTGTAGTCGACACCCCGAGAGCTTCGAGGAAAGCCGGAGCGTCCGAGATATGAAAGAGAGGGTGCTTCTTGCCTCCTTTCTCCGCTATCAGGCGATGGGGTCCCCACTTGTACGGTATTGAGTTGTCCCGGAGCTGCTGCGTGATTTGCTTAAAGGATCTCCGCCATGTAAGAGTGTGTCTGGAGTAATCCCTGAAGAATGCCAGATGAGCCCCTTCAAAGGGGATTGTTGGAGTGCCTCTAGCCGCCCCCATGATCACCCCTCGGTCAGAGTCTCTCACAAATTTAAGTAAGACATCACTCGGGGTGTCTTTTGGTGCTTTGCTGGCTTTGGGTAGGCGAATGCAGGAGTCAATTCCCAGCTGTTTTACTTGTGTAGGCAAGAAGAGGGTGGCTATAAGCCGTCTGCAATAATGTGGCAGCTCAGCCTCTGTGATATTTTCGGGGATTCCTCAGATTCTCAGATTGCGTGCTTTAGACCTGTCCTCTATGTCGGCTACTTGTGCCGTTAGTAAGGTACATTGCTGCTGCAGGGAATGCAAGGCAGTATCTGCGGTCATTTGTGTTGCTCCAATGTTTTGGACAGTTGCTTCTACCACGTTCACTTTGCTTGTAAGTGTGGATACCTCCCCTCGTACCTGCGCCATGTCAGCCTGGAACATAGCTTGGATGTCCTTCATCAGGTTATTTATGTCGGCTTTTGTGGCCGGGGCAGTGTTCCCCAGTTCCATGTGTGCCGTGGGCTTCGTCCGAGCCGGAGCAGGTAAGTCGCTCATCAGGCCGTCGTCGTCCGACGAGGGAGATGAGTAGGCCTCAACTCGCGCCATCTTGGGGAAGTCTGGCCGCATGGCCGTGCGCATGTAAGTCCCAATATCCTGGGAACATGGGCCGGGGTCCGCTCGAGACGTCTTGGTTTTCTTCCCCATGCTTTAAGGCTCCTGTGGAGCTGATTAGAGTCGGGCAATATGCCGTTTTAGTGTCCGATTTCAGTCAATTGTGGGTTAAGCAGACGGAGCTGTGGTAATGTGCGTCTTGCTGTCTCTGGCGCTGGCTCCGCCACCCCCCACATGAGATATTTTTGTACTCCGATTATCATTAACGTTCCCATCCCTGCCAACAGCTTGGAAGTTCAATTTTTTAATATTATATATATCTCTTTACATATTCTCTATATGAGATGTACCATAATACACAATTTAAATAAATGAAGTCTCAATTTTCCATTATGTACCCTCATTATCCAATACACATTGATCCATATATATTATTGTTAAAAAAAATGTGTGATTCCCTGTATATGTGTGATATAATCTTTGATTAATTATATATATATCTAGACAAATCTGTGTAATGTTTGAAATGACATCCCATTAAAAAATATGTTCTCCTTTATCTCCCCCTTTCTCCTTTTTGTCCTACCTACCACTCCTTCTCTCTTGCCCTCACCACTTTCCCACAATCAATATGACGTATATGGGTTCTTTTGAGCCAAACTGGGATAGGGGAATCTGTGGAATTATGTCACACGTCCCGGGGGGGCGGGTCGACGTAGTGTGACACACAGCGCTGTCCTTAGCCCCCCCAATCGTGAATGACGGGAGAACCCTCCTCCCCTCCCAGGCAAATTAACACCTGGAGGTTAGATGGAGGACAACTCTGGCGAGATCGCGATGCCGCATGGTTATGGGCGAGTGACGAGCGCGGATATCCGTGACGTCACTGCCGCCAACCATAGCGGGCGAATCACGTATTTCCACCAATCACTACTGACCACCAATGAAATTGGAATAAAAAATAAATCTAAAACAAATGGCGCCAAACCGGCCAATGGTTCAAATTACTACCCCAGCTGCACTTTATCACTGTAATTATAGGTATTAACAGGACATTGTCATTGGACAATTACACACCCATGGGATCCAAGGAGGAGGGACAAAAAGACATTTAAAAATCAAAGATTCAGAAGACCAGACCCACAGCTGACTGAGGAAGCTCTACCAGAGTGAAACACGTTTCGGCTTATCCAGGACTTGTTATACTTTAGTATTTTACATGGTTTTTTGTGTATATTGTATTAAACTGTATCTTTTTAAAATAGTCCGCTGGAGCCTACTGAATCTACTTAGGGGTAGTGCCATCCCCACAATATTGGCACATAGCTACTACTCCTCAAAGCCAGGATACAGGGCTCTGAAAAAGGTAAGCAGTTTCCTTATTCTCACCACTGCACCAATTGAGACAGACTGCACACTTGTTCTCTTCTCTCCATGTTTTATCTTTGAGATCCAACATATTGTGGATTGCAGGTGTGATGCTGCCTTAAAAGCATACAAGCCGGGGGCGGAGCCTGACCGGGGAGCTGAACAGACACGTTTACTGAGAGCTCCTGAGCCTGATCCCGGTTTTAAGCAAAAATCAGGGGGTAATCTACAATTTCTGCACCCCAATTCACCCTGCCTTGTCTCACAGGAGCAGGGGTACCGGGAGACACCTTGATCGACTACATGCCCGCTGTGATGCTGAACCGGAGGGCCGAGGCCTACAACTCGCAGAGCTGGAGAGAGGCGGCCGCTCTCCCAGCTCACCGATCCTCACAGCACCCGCAGTATCGGACCTCCCTCCCCCCCCCAAGACCGGCGGGGGTCATCCCGGTCCCAATCGACATGTGCCCAGGGGCGTACCTAGAGCATTTGGCACCCGGGGCGGACCCTGAGTGTGGCACCCCCCCCCCCCCCCTCCCCATAATAAAAATTTAAGAAAACACCCACAATTTTTCCCTTGCTTTCCTATGGACTGATCGAATGTGCGCGCAGCTCTTGCCGCGCATGTGCATTCGGCTCCACTCGGGAGCTGACGTCGGCGGGGGAGAAGAGGTCACCACTTAAAACCCATTCAGCCACTTACCTTTCTCCAACGTCGGGCTCCCTCGGCGCTGGTGACCTCTCCTCCCCCTGCCGACGTTAGATCCGAATGCGCATGCGCGGCAAGAGCCGCATGTGCATTCAAAATGCCCATAGGAAAGCATGGCACGCTATGAACGTCCAGCGTCTTCTCACGGTGAGTTTTACAGTGAGAATTGCGGAAGCGCCTCTAGCGGCTGTCAGTGAGACAGCCACTAGAGGCTGGATTAACCCTCAGTGAAACATATGTTTTCAGCTGCAGGGTTAAAACTAGAGGGACCTGGCACCCATACCACTTTATTGAGCTGATCCTTAGAAATAGCATAGGAAAGGGATCTGGGTTCAAAAGATGTAGCGGCTAGGGCAGAGGTTTTGTAGAAGGGGGCCAGGGCAGGGGTTTCTTATAAATGCGCCATTTTTGTAGAAGGGAGAAGACCAGTGCTTTTGTAGAAAGGGGCTGGTGAGAAACTTCTAGAAAACTCCTCCCCTGCCCCTTTCTACAAAGCCCCTGGTCTCGCCCCTTCTAGAAAACCCCTGCCCTTCGCCCTTCATATAAAAACCCTGCACACTGATCAGATACATTTCATACACTCGCTACACATAAAAACCCTGCACCCCGATCACATAAATTTCATACACTCCCTACACATAAAAAACCCTGCACATCCCCCTTAATTAAACCAAAAACCTGCACAACCCACCTTAATTAAAAAAAATCATGCAAACCCTTAATAAAAACCCTGCACACCCCCTTAATAAAAAACAAAAACTTTCACAACCCCCCTAACAAAAAACATGCACCCCCCTTAATAAAAACCCTGCACACCCCCTTAATAAAAAACAAAAATCTGCAGTGCACATCCTCCCTTAATAAAATACTGCAACCCCCATAATAAAAAAAAAACCTGCACCCCCCCTTTAATTAAACATACCCCCTCTAAATAAACTTCCCCCGTGCTGCACCCCCTTTAATTAATCCACATCCCCTTTAATTAATCCACCCCCTCTGTAATTAATCCACCCCTTCTAATTAATCCACCCCCTCTAATTAATCCACCCTCCCTCTAATTAATCCACCCCCCCTAAGTAATCCACCCCCCTAATTAATCCACCTCCCTTTAATTAATCCACCCTCCCTTTAATTAATCCACCCCCTCTAATTAATCCACCCCCCTCTAATTAATCCACCTCCCTCTAATTAATCCACCCCTCTAATCCACCCTCCCTCTAATTAATCCACCCCCCCTAATTAATCCACCCCCTAATTAATCCACCCCCTAATTAATCCACCTCCCTTTAATTAATCCACCCTCCCTTTAATTAATCCACCCCCTCTAATTAATCCACCCCTCTCTAATTAATCCACCCCCATCTAATTAATCCACCCCCCTCTAATTAATCCACCCCCCTCTAATTAATCCACCCCATCTAATTAATCCACCCCTCTCTAACTAATCCACCCCCATCTAATTAATCCACCCCCTCTAATTAATCCACCCCCTCTAATTAATCCCCCCTCCCTCTAATTAATCCCCCCTCCCTTTAATTAATCCACCCCCTCTAATTAATCCACCCCCTCTAATTAATCCACCCCCCTAATTAATCCACCTCCCTTTAATTAATCCACCCCCTCTAATTAATCCACCCCTCTAATTAATCCACCCCCTCTAATTAATCCACCCTCCCTCTAATTAATCCACCCTCCCTCTAATTAATCCACCCCTCTAATTCATCCACCCCCTCTAATTAATCCACCCCTCTCTAATTAATCCACCCTCCCTCTAACTAATCCACCCTCCCTTTAATTAGTCCACCCCTTCTAATTAATACACCCCCTCTAATTAATCCACCCCCTCTAATTAATCGACCCGCTAATTAATAATCCCCCTCTAATTAATAATCCCCCTCTAATTAATACACCCCCCTCTAATTAATCCACCCCCTCTAATTAATACACCCCCCTTTAATTAATACACCCCCCTTTAATTAATCCACCCCCTTTAATTAATCCACCCCCTCTAATTAATCCACCCCCTTTAATTAATCCACCCCCTTTAATTAATCCACCCCCTCTAATTAATCCACCCCCTTTAATTAATACACCCCCGCTAATTAATACACCCCCTCTAATTAATCCACCCCTCTAATTAATACACCCCCCTCTAATTAATACACCCCCCTCTAATTAATACACCCCCCTCTAATTAATCCACCCCCCTCTAATTAATCCACCCCCTCTAATTAATCCACCCCCCTCTAATTAATACACCCCCCTTTAATTAATACACCCCCTCTAATTAATACACCCCCCTCTAATTAATACACCCCCCTTTAATTAATACACCCCCTTTTAATTAATACACCCCCTTTTAATTAATACACCCCCCCTTTAATTAATCCACCCCCCTCTAATTAATACACCCCCCTCTAATTAATACACCCCCCCCCCTTTAATTAATTCAGACCCAGACATAAAATAACTACTTTATACTTACATTTTGATGATGCCTTGCTTGCCCGCCGACCACTGGGTGCCTCACCGCCCGGAAATGGATCCTTCCGCTGAAGATCCGTGAAGGCGGACTGACGGCGTTGCGCACGTCGTCATCACGTTGCGCGACGCCGCGGCCCGCAACGCTCCTCCCCCTCCTCCTCATAAAGAAGGAAGTCCCGCCGGTGTTTGGCCGCAATGGTGAGGCGGCTGTGCGCAGCGTAATGATGGGGGGTGACACATGACACTGGAAGTCATGGCACCCCCTTAGTCAGTGGCACCCGGGGCGGGCCGCCCCCCCCGCCCCCCCCTTAGTACGCCACTGCATGTGCCATCAGCCCACAAACGATGCAAAAACCGACGGCACTCCACAACAGGCTCTGCACCAGCAGGCTGTAAACCGCAAAATGGCGACCACACTCCTCAACACGGAGCCTGGAGAAACTCAGCCCCTTCATGTACGCCTGGACGCTTTGCTGAATAGTTTCTGGGAAAAACTGGAGCAGCGGAGCTTACACCAAACCCCCAACCAACCTGCAGTAGTGGGGAAGCGGGAGACTGCGAGCCGGAGAGGGCAGATCCCGGACATGGCCGCCAATTCTTCAATGGCGGAGTGCCCTTCTAGGCAGAGGCCCAACAGGAGATTCTCTCCAAACCACCGACCACACCGCAGGGGGGTCGCCCGCCGCCGGCGGCGGAGAACCACCAGATCCCTCCACAGCGCCCATAAAGGGAAAGACCCGGCCCAGAGAGGTACCCGAGTCTGTGGACACGAGGTGGGGGCCCAATGTAAAGCCTGGAGCTGGGGAGAAGCTTCTCACCGCACTCAACCCCTCTGCACGCTTACCCCACGACTTGACGTCTGTCTCGCTGCACTGCCGAGCAGCCGACCATCCATCCGTCCGACACCTGCCTTGCTCCTGACCGGCATCGGCTGAATGCTACCAAGAACTCAGACAGAATAGGCCAGTGCTACCATTCCCAGCGACACAACAACCTTGCCTCCTGACGGACCCGGTTCAGCTACCTTGATGGACTGGCACTGTACTGGACATTCCCACCTAGCGATCTGAGCAGCTGCTCTAGCCCTTAAACGCCATGCACCATATTTTGAGTTTTGTGTCCTTTTCTTTTACTGATCGGATGAAGGCATCTGATAAAGCTCTACCACGCACCCTCCTGTTGTCAGGCTTATGGACTGCTATACAACTGAACTCAATACCCGTTATCTGAAAAGCTACTATGCCTAGTTTGACACAACGAGCAGTACTGGGTACTTATGCAACTTGATGCATGTTTAAGCCTCATAAATTGCAGTAATCACAGCCTTAGTATAACCTTGATATCCATGCATGATAGTACAGGACACTGTTTTACTTTACTTAATTACCTACTTGATACTTTGCTTATGATTAGCTAGATTAAGACAAATAAGCCATTCTGTTTCCAATCGTATTGTTTAATCCACTAATATAACAAGAGGCAGCCCGACATCGGAGATGTTGTCACGTGTTACCGTTAGGCCTGTGTTTTCTTTACGTTACTCTTTTCACTATTTATCCCTCCTAACATTATAACCTACTATGAGCACTGTCGGCTTACACAACATATTAAGGGACTTAAACCTGTTTATAATATATTTTAAGCTTGTATGTGATATGCAAACGAAGTCTCCATCGCAGACACTGAATACATACTTGACATGTTAGGGAATTTAAGCCTGTGTATTACCTGTTCTTATAAGCGCATGTATGCTCAGAAGCAACCTGTTATCAGTTTATTTTGTTTGTTTTTGTTGAGAGCTAGCAACAGATGAAACAGTCCATGTATAACTGCATAATGTAGAACCTGCCCTTTTGCCAATATAACACTCTGATGAATCTTAGCTACGGCTACTTGAGTGTCACAAGTATAACTGAAACTCCGTTACAGTCCAAACTACAAGGTTTAATAGCCTGCTATCCTCTTGTTGTTAAAACTCTGTTTTAAACATGTTTGTTCAACCGTTTCAAAACCAAACGTGAACTTAAACTCGTTAACCTACATAAAAAATAAAAATTAGGCATTGTTTAGCAGGAAATGTAATTAACGCTGTATTCACCCTTATCTGTATATCACTATTGCATTTCCCCTCTTTTTGTTCTGTACCCTTTTGCACATGCCTTAATAAAAGAAAGATTGACAAAAAAAAAATAAAAGCATACAAGCCTGATTACGGAGCCAGTGTTCATATACAGGCTCCTTTAAATGTGAGTGTTCCACTTCATGACCATTTTATCTTTATGTACCATCTGCACTATATTGCTTTTTTTTTATTCTTTTCACATGTACTGCACATTAAGCTTGCTATCAAGTTATATGGGGTAAGTATACCCCGTTATTTTTCTCGGCGCTCCACTTAGGTGTAAGTTTTGAACTTATACCGCCCTATAGATTTCCCTCAAGTTTCTTATTTACGGATTAGTTGCCCCAATTCTAATCTGTACCAGAATATTCTCTTTGCCATCACAGGTTTGTTGTTCTGTTTTGGACATTATTTTAACTAGATCTAAGGGATGGAAGGCAGTATAAATACAGAGATATTCACTAAGTTGAAAACTGATAGGAACTGATCACAGAGCTGCATAGTTTATAATTGTGCTTGTCATTGAGGTGACTGTGCTTTTAATATGCAAAACCAGGATGTTTTAAAATTCCACAAAGGAGTTTAAAGGATCTACGTTAACCATTTAAGGAACAATAACAGACTTTGTTATGAGAACCACTTCCTTTTTAAGGAATAAATGAAATCCATAACTCACTGACTCCAGATGTACAAGGGGTTAGCGTATAATGAAGGGATAGCAGTGACCCCCCATCCCCCTATTGCTGGAAAGTGGGGGCCTAAATCAAAGACAAAGGGTTCCCTAGCATGTGCAATACACATTTCAATCATCTCTCTCTATAGTGAGGGAGCAACGTCTAACAGTCCGGTTTTAAACAAATCGTACCAGGGAATGGCCAGTCCACCTAGGCACTACTTGAGCAAATACTCTGTCTCCCCTCTGTGGTGATGGCTCAATGTGGACATAGGGAGGTGTCTCCTATATATAACCATTAATTATTTGTTAATGGTGAATACTGTTATACTTGTGACCTAGGTGTAGTACTCACATCCATCCACTAGGTGTCACTGTGCAATCCCATTTCTGTACATTGTTTTCTAGCAAAGCGAGAAAGGGAGCATTTGCTTAGGTGATTTAGCCCTATCAAATTTTAAACTGTATTTTTATGTGTGCACTGTTCCTTAAGCTATTACAAGGTTCACTGTAGGTATCTTAACTATTTCATCTAATTGAACTGGCTTTAATATTAAAGGAACACTTCAAACCCCCTAACTTCTGCAGATGTATGTAGTGGTTATGGTACCCCCTCCTTCCATAGTAAGTAGTCTAACCATTTTAGAACGCTCTGACTTCTTATTTGGTTTCTTTTTGTTGCCAAGAAAGCTGTCAGTATGTTTCCAGCTCTCAGGCAGCCTGTGGTGGAGGAAGGAGGCGATGACTGTCAGCCCCCTGGTCTAAAGCAGTTTGACTTCTTACATTGCAGTGGGGATGCTTATAAATCATGTGCTCACAGATGCTAATTATTATTGGTAGTGCTCCGGGGTACAGATGTTGCACAAAGCACTGAATTCTTCTGCATCTTACAAAAACACCCATAAGGGTCAACATAACAAAATGTAGTTAAAGTGTAAAGTGTAAATGATTTATTGACTGAAAATGTTTTTTTTTTGTCTTTTTTTTTTAAGGGAACTGATATTTTCTGTAGAAATAGTTGACCTAAAAAAAACGGTAAATTTTAAGAATTGTTCCAATATGACTAGGTTAAGCTAAAATTTGCAACGCACCCTGAAGAAGTCCTGACAAGCTCCGAAGAAACCAGTTATGCAGAGCAGAGTATGAGATGCAGAAGCAGTGCTGCGTGTGTCTTGCTAGAATGGCTGTTATGACACTGTACAGACCCGTCTGTGCAGTTATTACAATTATTATTGCACTACATTTTGTGAACGTTCAATGCGCAATATAAGATATATTTATTGCACATATCCCCCCTCCCCCTATTTTCTTTTGTTTACACTATAGGCACCCATATCACATTATCTCAATGACGTAATCATAGCGACCATCTGATTGGCACAACATGATGTTTTTATGTGCATGCGCACTTGCCCCCAATGATTTACGCAATAGAAGCAAAGCTTCATGCAGGAGACTGAGGAGAGAGAGAGAAGTAAACTCACCTTACAACCCCCCGGCAGCGGGGGGCACTATAGCACTAGGAATACACATTTGTGTCCCTTTTAGTATCAATAATTGGTATTTGAAGTTCGCCCACCCCGGTTTTACACAATACACGTATTAATAATTGCATTTAGTAATTTAGGGTATTGTTCTGCGCCCTATTTTTACATATAGTTTGGTTATGAATATTTTATACCATTTTATTGGAGGTGACAGCGCGTATCTAGGGATATTTTGTGTAATCAAAGTGTATTCACTTTTCTTTTGTTTGTTCGATAAAATCTTCAGTTTGTCCATTATAAATATAGGAGACAGACACATGACTGTCTATTCAATTGTTTTCATTGTTCAGAAGGAATCCTGCCTGTCAGGGTAGATGGGGAAACACACCTATATACCTGTATTTCTCACCCTAGAAATATGTGAACCAGGACGTATACACCCAGTATGGCGCAACCACCAACTCCTCCAGAAACCACAAACCAAAACTGTGTGTGTGTGAGATGTGCCTTTTATTTCCAAATCCCTCATTACATAGTGTGATAAAACTCTGAATGTCAGATTAACACTGAGACATACACAGCTATACTGCCTGAGTGTGCTGAGAGTAGCATTCCTGGTCTGCAGCTAATGAGTTTTCTATATCTTGCTGGTTTGCTGGGAGAGGGGCTGGGGATACGGAAAGACTGAGACTTATACAGGGTTATTCATTAAAGTGTACTGTACACAGTACTGAAGACCGTATCTTCAGAAGGATATTGATACCTTAGAGAGAGTCCAGAGAAGGGCTACTAAACTGGTTCATGGATTGCAGGATAAAACTTACCAGGAAAGGTTAAAGGATCTTAACATGTATAGCTTGGAGGAAAGACGAGACAGGGGGGAGTTGTTTTGGTACCTAGTGATGGATGGATGCTGAGAATGGAGGGGGGGGAGAGGGAGGAGAGCTGTGTTATTGGTACCTAGTGATGGAGGGTAAGGTGATGCTGAGAATGGAGGGGGGGGAGGAGAGCTGTGTTATTGGTACCTAATGATGGAGGGGAAGGTGATGCTGAGGATGGGGGGGGGGGGAGGAGAGTTGTGGAGAGCTGTGTTATTGGTACCTAGTGATAGAGGGGATGGTAATGCTGAGGGGGGGGGGGGAGGAGAGCTGTGTTATTGGTACCTAGGGATGGAGGGGAAGGTGATGCTGAGAATGGAGGGGGAGGGGGGGAGAGCTGTGTTATTGGTACCTAGTGATGCAGGGGAAGGTAATGCTGAGGGGGTGGGGGGGGGAGGAGAGCTGTGTTATTGGTACTGCTTAGGATGGAGGGGGGGAGCAGGGTTATTGGTACCTAGTGATGGAAGGGAAGGGGTGCTGAGGATGGAGGGTGGGGGGAGGAGAGCTGTGTTATTGGTACCTAGTGATGGAGGGGAAGGTGATGCTGAAAATGGAGGGGGGGGGGGAGGAGAGCTGTGTTATTGGTACCTAGTGCTGGAGGGGAAGGTGATGCTGAAAATGGAGGGGGGGGGAGGAGAGCTGTGTTATTGGTACCTAATGATGGAGGGGAAGGTGATTCTGAGGATGGAGGGGGGGGGGGGAGGAGAGCTGTGTTATTGGTACCTAGTGATAGAGGGGAAGGTAATGCTGAAGGGGGGGGGAGGAGAGCTGTGTTATTGGTACCTAGTGATGGAGGGGAAGGTGATGCTGAAAATGGAGGGGGGGGGGGGAGGAGAGCTGTGTTATTGGTACCTAGTGCTGGACGGGAAGGTGATGCTGAAAATGGAGGGGGGGGGGGGGAGGGAGGAGAGCTGTGTTATTGGTACCTAGTGATAGAGGGGAAGGTAATGCTGAAGGGGGGGGAGGAGAGCTGTGTTATTGGTACCTAGGGATGGAGGGGAAGGTGATGCGGAGGATGGGGGGGGAGCTGTGTTATTGGTACCTAGTGATGCAGGGGAAGGTAATGCTGAGGGGGTGGGGGGGAGGAGAGCTGTGTTATTGGTACCTTGTGATGGAGGGGAAGGTGATGCTGAGGATGGAGGAGCGGGCAGGAGAGCTGTGTTATTGGTACCTAGTGATGGAAGGGAAGGGGTGCTGAGGATGGAGGGGGTGGGAAGGAGAGCTGTGTTATTGGTACATAGTGATGGAGGGGAATGGTTTAATGGAGGGGGGTGGGAGGAGATCTGTGTTATTGGTACCTAGTGATGGAGGGGAAGGTAATGCTGAGGATGGAGGTGGGAGGGGGGGGAGCTGTGTTATTGGTACCTAGTGATGGAGGGGAAGGTGATGCTGAGGATGGAGGGGGAGGAGAGCTGTGTTATTATTGATACCTAGTCATGGAGGGGAAGATGATGCTGAGGATGGAGGGGGAGGAGAGCTGTGTTATTGGTACCTAGTGATGGAGGGGAAGGTGATGCTGAGGATGAAGGGGGAGGAGAGCTGTGTTATTGGTACCTAGTGATGGAGGGGAAGGTGATGCTGAGGATGGAGGGGGAGGAGAGCTGTGTTATTATTGATACCTAGTCATGGAGGGGAAGATGATGCTGAGGATGGAGGGGGGAGGAGAGCTGTGTTATTGGTACCTAGTGATGGAGGGGAAGGTGATGCTGAGGATGGAGGGGGAGGAGAGCTGTGTTATTATTGATACCTAGTCATGGAGGGGAAGATGATGCTGAGGATGGAGGGGGGAGGAGAGCTGTGTTATTGGTACCTAGTGATGGAGGGGAAGGTGATGCTGAGGATGGAGGGGGAGGAGAGCTGTGTTATTGGTACCTAGTGATGGAGGGGAAGGTGATGCTGAGGATGGAGGGGGAGGAGAGCTGTGTTATTGGTACCTAGTGATGGAGGGGAAGGTGATGCTGAGGATGGAGGGGGAGGAGAGCTGTGTTATTATTGATACCTAGTCATGGAGGGGAAGATGATGCTGAGGATGGAGGGGGGAGGAGAGCTGTGTTATTGGTACCTAGTGATAGAGGGGAAGGTAATTCTGAGGATGGGGGGGGGGGGGGGGGGGAGGAGCGGCGGGCAGGAGAGCTGTGTTATTGGTACCTAGTGATGGAGGGGAAGGTGATGCTGAGGATGGAGGGGGGAGGAGAGCTGTGTTATTGGTACATAGTGATAGAGAGGAAGATGATGCTGAGAATGGAGGGGAGTAGTGGGGGAGGAGTGCTGTGTTATTGGTACCTAGTGATGGAGGGGAAGATGATGCTGAGGGGAGGTGGGGGGAGGTTACTGCAGTGAAGACAGAGGACGCATACACACTTGAAGAAGCCGTATATTGATATTTTAATGATACACTAGCTGATTGGAATATCAGAGGCTCAGTGTAGTGATTGGAGGCAGTGTGGAGGATAAGTGGAATAAAAGGCTGCTGGTTTATATAAAGATTTTATTAGAGTGAATCCGAGCAGCAGACTGGCAATATAACCCAAACCATGACCAGCCAGTCTCAGGGGATCCAGCAGCTGCTGCAGGCAGAGAAGAGAGCAGCCGAGAGAGTCTCGGAGGCCAGAAAACGTAAGGACACTATTTATACAGCTTATATCATATATTGCAATGTATCATTATATTATCACCATGGACTGGGAGACAGGAAATGGGAATCTGTTCTATGCAGCCACGATCCAGCGAGCGTTGGTCGTATCATGATATCTCTGTCTGTCTGTCTGTCTGTCTGTCTGTCTGTCATTGATAAATTGTTATGCCATGAATATAATCCCTCCCGGCCCCCCAGGTAAAGCACGCAGGCTGAAGCAGGCCAAGGAGGAAGCACAGGTTGAGATCGAGCAATATCGCATCGAGAGAGAGAAGGATTTCCAGACCCAGCAACGCACAGTACGTGGTATCTTGTCTGTTAGCTTGAATTAGCAATTCAATTCAGCACCATTCGCTGTTTAGTGAATAAAGCCTCACAGAATGGCCGTAACTGTCTATAGTGTGTGTGTGTGTGTGTGTTTATAAAGAGTCTTTATGTACAGTCTATGTTTATCTGAAATGACTGCCTTCAAAGTTCTATCTATCTATCTATCTATCTATCTATCTATCTATCTATCATCTATCATCTATCCGTTTGTTATTTATCTATCTATCTATCTGTCTGTTATCTATCTGTTATCTATCTATCTATCACCTATCCGTCTGTTATCTATCTATCTATCTATCTATCTATCTGTCTGTTATCTAGCTGTCTATCTGTCTATCTATCTAGCTATCTATCTATCAATCAAACGTGTGTCTATCTATCTATCTATCTATCTGTTATCTATCTATCTATCTATCTATGTTATCCATCTATCTATCTATCTTTCTATCTATCTATCAATCAAACGTGTGTCTATCTATCTATCTATCTATCTATCTATCTATGTTATCCATCTATCTGTCTGTTATCTATCTATCTATCTATCTATCTGTCTGTCTGTCTGTCTGTCTGTCTATGTTATCCATCTATCTGTCTGTTATCTATCTATCTGTCTGTCTGTCTATCTATCTATCAATCAATCGTGTGTCTATCTATCTATCTCAATCTATCTATCTATGTTATCTATATATCTATCTGTCTGTCTGTCTGTCTGTCTATCTATCTATCTATGTGTCTGTCTGTCTAAATATCTATCTATATATCTCTATATCTGTCTATTT
Organism: Pelobates fuscus; assembly: GCF_036172605.1. Classification (NCBI taxonomy): domain Eukaryota; kingdom Metazoa; phylum Chordata; class Amphibia; order Anura; family Pelobatidae; genus Pelobates; species Pelobates fuscus. The sequence goes on from NC_086325.1 coordinate 20,670,940, forward strand.
ATCTATCTATCTGTCTGTCTGTCTCTCTATCTGTCTGTCTGTCTGTCTGTCTGTCTGTCTGTCTGTCTATCTATCTATCTGTCTGTCTGTCTGTCTGTCTGTCTGTCTATCTATCTATTTATCTGTTATCTATCTGTGTTTATCTACAGCATGGGTCGTCAACCTGGTCCCTACCGCCCACTAGTGGGCGTTTTAGGATTTCAGGTGGGCGGTAGGGATTTCCAGGTTTTGATGACCGGGCGGGCGGGCGGGTGCGAGCCGGCGGTACCCCTGCAACTGGGTACCGCCGTGACAATTTGCGGCCCCGGCCCGCGCGGCAAACCGCCGGGGCCGCATATGGAGGGGTCCATCGGGTGGCCCATGCTGTCAGGGCCACCCGATGGATGTGGATTGTGAGGGGGCCCGCTCAGCGCTGGGCGCTTTAACAGCGCGACCGGGCCCCCTGTGATGACATCGCAGAGCTGGGAGGAAGTGACTGCACGTCACTCCTCCCAGCTATCAGCCCGCGCGGGAGGAAGACCAGGGAGTCAGAGTGGGAACTCTGACTCCCATCCACCTGAGCCACCACTGGACGGTCTGGACCCCAGGGAAAGTCACCCTCCTGAATCTAAAAGGTAGGAAACAGGAGGGTGACTTAAATTTAATGTGTGTGTGTGTCTTTGTATGTGTGTGTATGTATGTGTGACTGTCTGTTGGTGTGTGTCTTTGTATGTGTGTGTATGTATGTGTGACTGTCTGTTGGTGTGTGTCTTTGTATGTGTGTGTATGTATGTGTGACTGTCTGTTGGTGTGTGTCTTTGTATGTGTGTGTATGTATGTGTGACTGTCTGTTGGTGGGTGTCTTTGTATGTGTGTGTCTGTATGTGTCGTGTGTGTGTGTCTGTATGTGTCGTGTGTGTGTGTGTCTGTATGTGTCATGTGTGTGTGTCTGTATGTGTCGTGTGTGTGTGTCTGTATGTGTCGTGTGTGTGTCTGTATGTGTCGTGTGTCTGTATGTGTGTCGTGTCTGTGTGTGTGTGTCTGTGTGTGTGTCTGTGTGTGTGTCTGTGTGTGTGTGTCTGTGTGTGTGTCTGTGTGTGTGTCTGTATGTGTGTCTGTATGTGTGTCTTGTACGTGTGTCTTGTACGTGTGTCTGTCTGTTATAGTGGACTATATAGTAAGTGGGCTACCTAGCTCAGCCTTCCTACTGGGCATTGCTACAAGGAAGGTTAAAAAATAGAAAAAAGGGAAAAAAAAGGTGGGGAGGGGAATTGAGGAGGGAGAGGAGATGAGCTGACGCACAAATGAGAAATCATATTATGCGCAAACAGAGAAGTCGTCTGAATATCACTGAAAGAGACCTTCGTTTGTTCCTTACGAAAATCGAACCAGATATCAAATATTTAGTCTCGCAGCATCAACCTCAAGGATCTTATTAATCACTAGTAAAGGTAATTTCAATTTACTTTATTGTTTTCTCATTAAACTTTATAAAGTTAAAAACCTTATAAACCTGCATTAAGTAGAAATAAAAAGATAAATGTACGTACATTTATTTTTTGTAAAACACCCTCCTTTCTAAAAAATATTCCGCATTTGCGTGAAAACTGGTGGGCGGTAAGGACATTTTTTCAACCAAAAAGATGCATTAGTGGGCGGTAGGTAAAAAAAGGTTGACTACCACTGATCTACAGTGTGTGTTTCTGTCTCAGAACCTGATCAAAGGGAGATCGGACAGGTGCTCACATTTAATTTAAAATGTTATATCTCTAATTATAAACTCACATTGGGTGCAGAGAGCGTGCCTAATTTTAGAACCCCCAAAAGATCACTGATGAGCAGTCACAGCAATCAGGGTTACTCACTAAAACCCAAATAACTGTGTACCCAAAGGAGCAAAACCATTTGCTGCTGTACGGGGCCATTCAGACTGCAAAATCCAGGCAACGTTCATGGCATTCAACAATGTGCAGACCTTCTAAATCAGGCACCAGGTGGTTAAAGTCCGGACCGAATGAATGAAATCCAAACTATCAGCCAGCGGGCAAATAGTAAAAAGAAAAACCTCGTCTGGGCAATTGTTAATTATTTGGTGGCTGGCCACGTAAAAAAAATAATTATAAAAAAAACAAAACATTCTTATAGTGGAGGTATTGTATGCTCCCTGTCTGCTAAATGTTTAACACTGGACAGTGGGCTGCCATAGCAGGCTGTGAGTTCTGGGAGTCATACTTTGGGTAGTGTCATTGCAGAATGTTCTGTTAGCAGCTCCCACCGGCATTTTACATATTTTGAATGGCTCTACTTGTTTGTATGAAACTCCCGGCCCACCTAACCCCCTGTGTGCCTCTTCCCATCAACCCCTTCTGTGTATCTCCTGCCCCCCATTACTCAGAGGCCCAGCCAAAGGTATCTTGGATTGATTTATTCTTTGTCTGCGCCTTCTGTGACTGTGGATGGTTTGTGTGGGGCATGGCTGTGTGTGAAGTGGCTGTGTGTATTATGGCTAGACATACTTTCCAAGTGTCCCTATTTATGAGGGACAGTCTCTATTTTGGGCCCTAATCCTTCTGTCCCTCTATTCTACCATAATGTCTCTATTTACTAGGAGCTCCATATTGTTGATCTGGTAGAGTGCAAAAAAGAGGTCCACCACAATAATACTCAAACGCGCGTCAGGGTTATTAGGGGTATGTAACCGACATTCCGTTTCCTTAGAACAGTACCAGCAGATAGTCTAAGATACAGGGCGCCTAGAGATATTTTCACCGAAGTAGAGCAATTCTTAGAACTAAGCAGCCAGACAGAAATAATAGCATAGCATTTATCGAACTTATTTCTCAGAGTTACTGAGCATATTTTACTCGGACCAATTTTCCTAGTGAAACAAAATCAGTCGGTTCCTACAGGACACTAGAGAGATTAGCATATCTCTGTACGGTTAGGAAGACCGGGGGTTGAGTTACAGTTATCTAAAACTCTTTATGCTGAACGAGTGCAAATTTATAATGGTATTTACCTGCACTCTACCTCTGTAATCTGGAATTCCTTGAATATTACGAGCTACAGCAGCCAGCGAGTTAAAGACTACATAAAGCGTGCATAGCACTGTAGGATTTAACCTTTTTGCCACTTAGTCCTGATATCTACTGATTGCTATACTATCTTTCTGATATTTGATATATATATATACCGGTATATATTCTTTATTATTGGGATACGAAATTGAGCATTCTTTTTTGTTACCAGTGTCCTGGGATGGGGGATATGTTTTTCATAAAGATAAAGTGACCTTAAGTTTTGGGAATTATAGAAAGGCGAGAGTGAATGTACCTCTAATCCACCTCCCCCCCCCCCCCCCCCCGCACCCTATTGGGTGTACAACCATTGCATATCTCTCCCGAGCACTTATACTATCACGGCACTGTGGCATCGGAGCTACTGAGACCGTGATTGTAACAGTGAATATATCTTGATGGTTATTAATGTAACCTTGCCGGGGTGGAATCATTTTATATAGTTGTACATTAAACTATCCGAGAAGAATAAATAGCTTGTCTCGATATCTTTTTGTACTACGATTACTACCGATCCAGGTGAATATCCACAGAACCAAATCTGGGCACCCTGCTGCACTATTTAAAAACTGTACCGGACTATTCAGCAGTAAAATTCTTATAATATGTATTTCCTATACCGGTCGGTGAAGTCTTTACTATGTCTGACTTCATTACCCCTAGCATATACACCTTATATCCCATAGATTGGTATATCTAACCAGGGATATAGTCATTATTTTATTAATATACTTTTGCGAGCTGATTGTAGCCGTTCATCTGTATACATATATACGTAATTGAGCTCACTGTAGTCACCCTACTACAGCAGACAGCAGCTGCTCACCTCTATATATAAATTGTTATTAGTAAGTCACCTAAAATTTGTCAGAGCAGCCCTGCCCCTGGCCAGACCCCTACTCACACCCCTAAAATGAAAGTGTCCCTCTTTGTCCATTTGAAATGGGGGTTTGAAAAAGGAAGCTGGGGGTATTGTTTGAATATGTAGAGATCTCTGTGTGTATATTTAGCCTGCCCACACATTACACATTTTATATAGCTTCTTTGGCCCCCTCCTGCCTACAAGAACAGGGGTAAGATCACTGGTGGGCCAGCGTAAAGGGCTCGTGAGCTGCACTAATGCCCTCTGGGAGTTGATTTCAAATGTAAGACCAGAGTAGCCAAACTGCAAGATCAGCTGACAGAAATTTGTTTGCCAACTTGGCTACTCTGGCCTTAAATTTAATATTCACGTTGAATTTGCACTTTCCTGTCTAAACATGGCCGCATAACGGATGGGTTAGCTCCTCCCCAGCTGTCAGGACAGGAATGATTAAACTATAATTAAACAATTAAGAATAGTTAATAGAAGCCCCTCTCCCTGAATACTCCATTCTTTTTTTCCTGTCCCAGCTGGCAGACAGGTATTGTTTTGTCCCCAACAACATTTTCTTTCTGGGCTCATGATTAACCATGATTAACATGGTGCTACCAGCGGAAGTCCAGCCTTTCTCTCCCTGAAGAAAGCAGTAAATAGACCGCAGTGGCAGCACTAAATGGTTTGAGTTTCTAATTAGAATAAGCCACCGTGGGAAATATATCCTTATTCATTACCGAGATTCACTAAGAATCCCCAATCCTAGGGTATTGTGGGAAGCCATCCACTTACACAGCTGTTTCAGGAGACTTCTGGTTCTCCTAGATAGGGACAAGCACCAGCGTTTTCAAAGCCTCTCTACAAGATGGCGGTCGCAATCTTCTCTATCGGCCTTTTCTCCTCTCTGTTCTTCTGAAAAAAGATTCCACGAATTCGGATCAGTGGATTATAATCCTTCAAGATCTCAAACTGAAACTAAGATGGCGGATAAAGGAGTCCAATCTGAGTCAGCGCTTTCCATTAGAAGACCCTTCCTGGGAAGTGATAACAATGTTAGAAACCTATAGGCAGTCTCTGTGCTCTTTCATTCCCCCTGAAAGTGGACTCAACTTTTTCTTCTAGATTCACTCCTAGGGTACGTGGGAGAAGAAGCCATCCGAAACAAATAACAGAATTTATTTCAATATAATATAAGTGCTCTTGAAAAAAGTCCAAGTCGGACTGAAATGTTGACTGTACCTTTACACAAATAAAGAAAATATTGCACAAGACTACAAGCCCTCTGAGTGCATTTCTCTGGGATGTTGTATTGGGGCATGAAATAGCACAGAGGCAAAACCAGGACAGGAATGTGAGTGCCAAGCCCATGTTGGAAATATAATGGGGATGGGGAGCCCACTACAGGAACCTATTTGCACAAGCATTATGGCATCATCAAGTTTGTCTATTTCATTCCAATATATTGGAAATGCAAGCAGTGTAGAAGACAATGCTGTCATTTGCTATCCACCTGAAGGGGAAGTGGTTGATAATAAAAAAAAAAGACAACAAGGTAGTTGCAGCATACTTAAAACATCAAGGAGGAACAAAGAGTATGAGTTTACTTTAACAAATGCAGCCAATTATGGAATGGGCTATGCTTTGCTTGAAACCGAAAGTGCACCCGAAAGTACAAACACACACCCCGCGTAAATATATATATATATATATATATATACACACACACACATACAGTGCTGTGTGTGTGTGTGTGCTGTGTGTGTGTGGGCACTGTGTGTGTGTGTGTGAGGGTGCTGTGTGTGTGTGAGTGCACTCTGTGTGTGTAAAAGGGCTGTGTTTGTTTAAGGGTGCTGTGTGTGTGCGTTTGTGAGGGTGGTGTATGTGTGTGTGTAAGGGTGCTGTGTGTGTGTGTTTGTGAGGATGGGGTGCTGTGTGTGTGTGAGGGTGCTGTTAGTGTGTGTGTTTGTGAGGATGGGGTGCTGTGTCTGTGTGTGTGTGCTGTGTGTGTGAAAGAGCTGTTTGTGTGAGGGAGCTGTGTGTGAGGGTACTGTGTGTGTGTGTGTGAGGGTGTATGTGTAAAGGTGCTGTTTGTGTGTGCTGTGTGTATGTGTGAGGGTGCTGTCAGTGTGTGTGTGTATGTGTAAGGGTGACGTGTGTAAGGGTGCTGTGTGTGTAAGGGTGCTGTGTGTGTGTGAGGGTGCTGTATGTGTGTGGGTGCTGTGTGTGTGAAGGTGCTGTTAGTGTAAGGGTGCTATTAGTGTGTGTGTGTGTGAGGGTGCTGTATTTGTGTGGGTGCTGTTTGTGTGTATTTGTTTGGAGGGACTGTGGGGGTGGGGGGGACCGTTTAGGAAATAGCCCTCCTCCCTTCTTACCTTTTGTATGAGGGGGGACCCTGGTGGTTCAGTGGTGAGTGCCTGCGGGGCTAGAGTTCACTCTCACGAGAGCTGAGCGTTGCCGCGGCAGATCTTTGATCTCCCTCACCGGCACATGGACGCACATAGTGCGGCCCACGGAGATCAGGGTGTGCCCAGGCACACCCCGTGCACATGCCTATGCCTTCTTTGTAGCTTGGGTTGTACCCATCCGTGATGCTGCCATGTTTAGCCAGGAAAGAGGAAAATGTTTCATACTTACCATCATTGTCTTTTCCTGGCTATTCTACAGGGCAGCATCACACTCCCTCCCTTCTGAATTCTTCAACTGTAACTTTTTAAAAGACTGGGGAATTCAGGGTGAGGGGGCTTTTATTAACTATTCTCAATTATTTTATTATAATTTAATCATTCCCACCCTGACAGCTGGGGAGAAGCTACTCTATCTCTGATGCTGCCATGTAGAATAGACAAAAAAAGATAATTACATTAATTGTGAAATACATTTTCCTCATCAGTAAATAGCCCTGCCTATGTTATAACATGTCAATGGGAGTGTGAATGCTACTCTGCTGTGCTACATGCCATGGTATGATCACTGTATGCCGCCCCTCAGGGCCCCTGCCGCTCCCTCTGTCGCTCTCTCTGCCTTCCCCCACGCCCCATTCCTGGCTCTCACACAAGACTGTTCACTAAATGCTAAATTGTTGGGAATTTCTAGAGAATTGCAAATTTAAGGCCAAAACAACGGAGCTGAAATCATAATATTTGGAGACTTTTTCAAATTTTATTATTATTGCATTTGAAATTCCCAGGCGAATCACTGATAATTCACGGTTTAGTTAATAATCCTGAATGTATCTACCTGGACGTGTGGGCTCAGAATTGCTCTAATTTACTAAACTCTGCTTAGTGCAAAACTGAGCCGATCTGGAACTATTCAACTGGCTATAATCACAGCTTGGCTATTTTAGCCTCTATTTTGCAATTTGGATTTCAATTCACTACAACCCAGAGTTTAATGAATAAGCCTGTTTTACCATTAATACAAGTTAATAAGGTTACATAGCTGAAAAGAGACTTGTGTCCATCAAGTTCAGCCTTCCTCACATAGGTTCTTGCTGTTGATCCAAAAGAAGGCAAAAAACCCAGTCTGAAACGCTTCCAATTTTGCAACAAACTAGTAAAAAATTCCTTCTTGTCCCCGAAATAGTCAGATATCTCCTTGGATCAAGCAGCTATTACCCCACATCCTTATTGCTCTTACTGTAAAAAAAAAACCTTTTCCTTGCCTTAGATGAAATATCCTTTCTTCCAGCCTAAATGTGTGACCTCGTGTCCTATGTACAGCCCTGTTTATGAATAGATTTCCAGATAATGGTTTGTACTGGCCCCGAATATATTTGTATAATGTTATCATATCCCCTCTGAGGCGCCGCTTTTCCAAACTAAACAGATTCAATTTTTTTAACCTTTCTTCATAACTTCTGGGAAACAGGAAACCACGCAAGGGCAAGGAGGTACTGGGCTTAGCTGCTTAAATAGGCAGAACTGATTAGCAGCAGGGTTGATTACTACTCACAGGTGAGTAACCGTGGCAACAAGCAGAAGTAGCTCATAGTAATTGCAGCTGAAACTCATTCACTGAAACAGAAAGGGTTGCTGTTTAAAACAGCAAAGAAACCCTGACAGTACCTCCCCCTCAACGACTCCCCCCATCTCTGCTGGTGGGTCCGGGCTTCATGGGGAAGCGGGCGTGATAGGAACGAAGGAGGGATGGTGCATGGACATCAGAGGCTGGAACCCAGGAGCGTTCCTCTGGACCGTATCCTTTCCAGTGCACTAAGTATTGGATCTGTCCTCTGAAGACCCGTGAGTCAATGATGCTGCGTATTTCATATTCCTCATGATTGTCAATCAGAACAGGACGTGGACGTGGCACTGAGGTGGTGTAGCGATTACAAACCAACGGTTTCAAGAGGGAAACATGGAAAACATTTGAGATGCGCATGTTAGCAGGAAGGTCAAGTGCGTAAGCTACAGGGTTAACCCTTCGAATAATACGAAATGGGCCAACGTATCGGGGTGCCAGTTTTTGTGAGGGAACACGGAGGCGTAGGTTGCGGGAAGACAGCCAGACCCTCTCTCCGACCTGATAGGTAGGTGCAGGAAGGCGTCTGCGGTCGGCCTGGAGTTTGTAGTTCTGCATTGCGCGTTGTAAAGAATTCTGAATCTGCACCCAAGTGGAACGGAGTTCCCTGAGATGTTCCTCCAATGCCGGTATCCCCTGTGGCAAGAACGTATCAGGCAACATGGACGGTTGAAACCCATAGTTTGCCAAGAATGGGGATAGCCGGGAGGAGGCATTAATCGCACTATTGTGGGCAAACTCCGCCCAGGGTAGCAGATCAGACCAGTTGTTCTGGTGGTCAGAAATGTAGCAACGCAGAAACTGTTCCAGTGTTTGGTTAGCTTGTTCCGCTGCACCATTGGATTGCGGGTGGTAGGCCGAGGAGAAGGAAAGCTGAATTCCCATTTGCGTACAAAAAGCTCTCCAAAATCTGGACACAAACTGGCTACCCCTATCTGAGACTATCACTTTGGGTAACCCATGCAAACGAAAGACCTCCCGAGCAAACATTTTGCAAGTTCCTGGGAAGTTGGTAGTTTTTTCAAGGGAATGCAATGCGACATCTTCGAGAATCGGTCAACAACCATGAGAACGACTGTATTGCCACGGGAGACCGGAAGATCTACGATAAAATCCATGGACAAGTGGGTCCAGGGTCGTTCACCATTAGGTATGGTTTGCAGGAGACCCACTGGAGGGCGTCGTGGGGTTTTATTTTGAGCGCACACAGGACAGGCAGCTACAAAAGTGGTGACATCCGAACGGAGACTAGGCCACTAAAATTGCCAGGAGACGGACCAGATTAACTGGTTTTTGCCTGGATGTCCAGCTGCTTTGGGGTTGTGGTATGTACTCAATAGTTTCGTACGGAGGTTAATAGGTACAAAACAACGGCCATTAGGTTTCTCTGGAGGAGCATTACTTTGTGCAGCCAGAATCTCCTCGCCTAGGGGTGAGGTGAGGTTAGTACGGATGGTTGCCAGTATATGGTCCGGAGGAATCACAGGAGTAGGGGTTATCTCCTCTCTAGATGGAGGGGAGAACTGTCGAGACAAGGCATCAGCCCGAATGTTTTTAGTACCGGGCAAGTAAGAAACCACATAATTGAATCTTGATAGGAAGAGAGCCCATCTAGCTTGCCGGGGGGAAAGCCGCTTAGCTTCGGAAAGATATGTAAGATTCTTGTGGTCTGTGAGGATGAGGATTGGCACTGAAGTACCCTCAAGAAGGTGCCTCCATTCTTTGAGAGCCAAAATTATGGATAGAAGTTCTCTATCACCAATCTGGTAATTGCATTCCGCCGGGTTCAATTTCCTCGAGAAATACCCGCACGGATGCCTGGAGCTCTCAGGGTTAGGACGTTGAGACAGGAGGGCGCCTACTCCTGTCTCAGACGCATCGACTTCAAGAATGAATGGTAAGGCAGGGTTAGGGTGTGCCAGTATAGGAGCAGCAGCAAAGGCGACTTTGAGAGACTCAAAGGCAGTAATGGCTTCTTGTGACCAATGCTGTGGATCAGCATCTCTCCTGGTCATGTCCGTGAGAGGTTTAACCAACGAAGAAAAGTTGCGTATGAACTTCCGATAATAATTGGCGAAGCCCAGAAAACGTTGTATAGAGCGAAGACCCGTAGGTCGAGGCCATTTTAGTACAGCCGAAAGTTTCTCAGGATCCATAGAGAATCCAGCATCTGAGATAACATATCCCAAGAATGTGACCTGTTTGCAGTTAAACTCACATTTCTCCAATTTGCAGAACAGATTATTCTCTCTAAGTCTCTGTAGAACACGAGAAACGTCTGCGTGATGGTTTTCGAGAGATGTGGAATGAATAAGAATATCATCAAGATAAACCACCACACATTGCTGCAGCATATCTCGCAGGACGTCATTTATAAATTCTTGGAAAACCGCCGGAGCGTTGCAAAGACCAAAGGGCATTACTAGGTATTCGTAATGGCCGCTTCTGGTGTTAAATGCGGTTTTCCATTCGTGGTCCTCTTTTATCCGGACGAGATTATATGCCCCTCTCAGATCAAGTTTGGTGAAGACCGTTGCTCCCTTGAGGCGGTCAAATAACTCAGTGATTAATGGAATGGGGTAGGCATTCTTAATAGTAATGCGATTGAGACCCCTATAGTCGATACAGGGTCTCAACTCGCCATCTTTTTTTTTTACAAAGAAAAAGCCGGCCCCGGCAGGAGAAGATGACTTCCGAATAAAACCCTTAGACAGTGCATCGGTAACATACTCCTCCATGGCTCGATTCTCTGCTACAGACAGTGGGTAAATCCGGCCACGGGGAGGATTGGCACCAGGTTGGAGTTCGATACCACAGTCATACGGACGGTGTGGTGGCAGAACGCTGGCTTGACCTTTGTCGAATACATCTTGGAATTCTTGGTACTAAGCGGGTAAGGAAGAGGCAGAACATGCGGCCAAAACTTTGACCGGTTTCTGGAGACAGGAAAATGTGCATTGCTGGGACCATGATAATATCTCAGCTTTGCGCCAATCAATTGTGGGGTTATGCTTCTGTAACCAAGGGTATCCCAAAACAACCTGGTGATATGGAGAGGAAATGACCTGGAATTGGATCGTCTCATGATGTAGAGCCCCTACAGCCAGAGATATGGGCACGGTTTCTTGGGTCACGTGGGTTGGCTGTATTGGCCTGCCATCGATGGCTTCGAAGGCTAGTGGAAAGTTGCGAGACTGTAAGGGTATAGAGTGCTTTGATGCAAATGCACAATCTATAAACAAGCCTGCGGCCCCAGAATCAAGAAATGCCCGGATTTTAATGGATGAATCAGGCCAGGAGAGGATAATAGGTACCAAGGGTTTGCGCACACATATCTCTGGGTCTGCAGAAAGACCACCCAAGATCTGCCCCTGACAGTATCTTGGGTGCGGGCCCTTTGCCGGACGAATCGGGCAAAACGTGACCGTGGTGTCCGCAGTATAGGCACAGACCCTCCCTCCTCCTAAAGGCTCTCTCCTCGACCGAGAGGCGTGAGAAGCCTAACCGCCTTGGCGCCACACAGACAGAGGACTCAGGACCAGGAGGCATGGGAGGTGAGGGAGGTTCGGGTGGGCAAGAAAAGCTCGGTGCCAAATCTACAAGAGGCCTCCGCAGGCGCTCCCTGGATGAGGATCTCTCTCGGAGTCTGATGTCAATGAGGGTGACAAATTATATCAGTTCCTCGAGATCTTTAGGTAATTCACTGGCTGCAATCTCATTTTTAAACACATCGGAGAGACCCTGTGCAAAGGCAGCCACGAGAGTCTCGTTGTTCCAGCCACCTTCTGCTGCCATGGTACGGAATTCACTGGCATACTCGACAATAGTTTTTGTGCCCTGAGCATTAGACATGAGTAGTTCTGCAGTAGGGGTGGAGCGAGCTGGAATATCAAAAACCCTTTTGAAGGTTGCAACAAATTCAGGGTAATTGTAAATAATAGGCTTCTCTGCCTCCCAGAGAGGTTTTGCCCAAGCTAGGGCCTTTTCAGACAGCAAAGAAATCATGAAGTGAACTTTGTCACTGTCTGTAGGAAATGCCTGGGGCAGGATTTCAAGGTATCCTTTAACCTGATTTATAAATTCTCTGCACTGAGCTGGGTTGCCCCCAAAATACTGAGGGAGCGGGACAGACCCAGTCATTTCTCTAGCCGCTATAGGTTTGGAGGCTACAACCGGTGCTAGAACATGAAGTGAGGCAGAGGCGGCCACAATCGCAGGCTGGCCGGGTACTGGATCCAGATGGGCATACTGGTCCAAATGGTGGTTCTGCTGGTCCCACCGGGTAAGTAGGTTAGGTATAGGTGTCTTGCCTGTACCATCTGTATTCATGGCCCTTGCGTAATGTCAGGGACCAGGAACCAGACAGAGACGGAACTAGATGCAAACACACCTTTATTGATAAATAACAAAAGCAAAGTCCAGGAATCAAGCAGGCGTCAGTCACCAGAGCGGGTAGTCAGACAAGCCAGGGATCAGGAGCACGGAGAGCAGCGGAGTCAGGAACAAGGCCGGAGTCAGGAACCAGGAACAAACAGGAAACACAGGAACAAGGAGACTTCTGGGAAACAGGAAACCACGCAAGGGCAAGGAGGTACTGGGCTTAGCTGCTTAAATAGGCAGAACTGATTAGCAGCAGGGTTGATTACTACTCACAGGTGAGTAACCGTGGCAACAAGCAGAAGGAGCTCATAGTAATTGCAGCTGAAACTCATTCACTGAAACAGAAAGGGTTGCTGTTTAAAACAGCAAAGAAACCCTGACACACAGACATGTCCCCTTTTTGTGTATGTTCGCCCCTTTTGGCAGTTCTGGTTATGTAATTTGTGTCAATGGCCCACCCTTTTACTCCATCCGTAGGCTTCCTGCTTTACTGGACACTGCTGTTAGGGGTGGAAAAACAGGAAACAACAATTACAGGGTGCGCCAAGAACAAAGTAAATAAATAAAATGTATAATATATAGGAAAAAAAATACCAGGGAAACAGGCAAATTAAATTCTCTAATTCACAGGTATATTCTTCAGAAATTCTCAGGACGTCTTGGGTCAAGTTCTCATCAGCATATATGAAAGGAAAAAAAAACACACAGAGGGGACCAATGGTGCAGTAACTTAAATGAGTATGGCTACAGACAACACTAAGATTAAGAAATGCCAACTCACATTTATGGGAGCTATAACCAGCTCCAGTTAAAACAGCATACAGTGGTATTTAAACTCCCCACATGTAGGATATTCCTCTCACGAGATTTTCAGTGCAGGTTACATGAAATAAAAACACAAGAGAATGCCCATAGTGCTCTCTATATTAAAAAAGTGCTGGATAAAATAAGAGATGTACTTACAATTTACAGAGCAGACAAACCGCTCTGTGTAAAGCGCCTGGGTGGTACAAACCCCACCATGGAGTCTTTGGATGGTATAAAAGTTTCAGATGTTTAGAATATGCCAGGTAAAAAAATAAGGATAAATATAAAAGTATTTAAAATAGTTCGAAAAAATACTTTTTTATTTAGATTAAAATCTAATCTTTAGTTTAATCTAAATAAAATTATTTTTTCGGACTATTTATTAACTGCTGTTAGTGGGTATGCTATGGGAAGGGTTTACGTGAAAGATGAAAGCGTGAGATTAGCATAGGGTATGTGTTTTCTCATAGCTGCATCCTATGAATTTCCCTCCAGCACCATCTCCATCAGATACATGACGCTTAGGAGGTAGGACTGTTTTGGTGTTGTTGGTCAATAAGATTTTGTAATTAGGCCCATCATAATCGTCAGCACCAGGCCCACTGGGCTCTTAATCTGGCCTTGCCAGACTTCTGGAATAAAAGGGAATCATGACATGTCACGTGTCCTTAAGGGGTTAAGCCAATATTCTACCCAAGAACAAGAATATTCATCTAGACCAATTTCTTTTAGTTTGAAGACTAACCTATTGTGAGGAACTGTATCAAATGCCTTAGCAAAATCCAAGTTTATCACATCCACTGCAACACCCTGATCTATACTTCTACTTACTTCTTTGTATAATGCAGTTTGGCATGACCTATGTTTCATAAAACCATGCTGATTATTGCTCATAACAAAGTTCTTCCCAATGAATTTCTGAATATTATCTCTTAATAGCCCTTCAAATATTTTCCCAGTCACATGAGTTAAGCTCACAGGTCTATAATTTCCAGGCAAATATTTTGAACCCTTTTTAAATATAGGAACGACATCTGCCTTCCTCCAATCCTCCGGTACAATACCTGAAACAAAAGAATCCTGAAAGATTAAATACAGAGGTTCACTTATTTCCCCGCTTAGCTCCTTAAGTACTCGTGGGTGAATACTGTCAGGCCCTAGAGCTTTATTTACATTAATTTTCTTTAACTGCTGAAGCACCTTGTCTCGAGTCATCCAGTCACAAGTAATCTGCAAGTTTTTTTGCAGCAATCATTTGCATATCTCTTGCCATGGCATCCTCATTGATATATACTGAAGAAAAATAGTTACCGTATATACTCGAGTATAAGTCGAGTTTCGGCACATTTTTTGTGCTGAAAAACCCCAACTCGACTTATACTCGAGTCAATGTCTGTATTATGGCAATTTACATTGCCATAATACAGACAATGGGGCTGTGTAGGAGGGGGGCTGGCAGGAAGCATTTACTTACCTCTCCTGCAGCTCCTGTCAGCTCCCTTCTCCTCCGCACTGGTCCGGTCGGCTCCCCTGTCAGCTCACAGTGTAAGTCTCGCGAGAGCCGCGGGGTCATAGCCTGTCCGCAAGACTTACACTGGGAGCTGACAGGGGAGCTGACAGGACCGGCGCGGAGGTGAAGGGAGCTGCAGGAGAGGTAAGTAAACACTCTCTGCCAGCCCCCCTCCACTGAACTGCCAAGGACCACCAGGGAGTTAGAGCCCCCCTCCCTGCCATATATCAAGCAGGGAGGGGGACGAAAAAATATATAAATAATAATAAAATAAAATAATAATATTTAAAAAATAATTATAAAAGAAAAAATAATAATATAACAAAAAACATTATTAAAATAACAATTAAAAAAAATAATACTAAAAATGCCCACCCCACCAACGCTCTGCAACACATACACAAACACACACTGCATTCATACACACACACTGCACTCATACACACACTGCACTCATATACACACACTGCACTCATACACACACACTGCACTCATATAAACACATTGCACTCATACACACACACACACACTGCACTAATACATACACACACTGCATTCATACACACACACTGCACTCATACACACACTGCATTCATACACACACACTGCATTCATACACACACACTGCATTCATTATATACACACACTGTAAATAAATATTCAATGAATATAATTTTTTTAGGATCTAATTTTATTTAGAAATTTACCAGTAGCCACTGCATTTCCCACACTAGTCTTATACTCGAGTCAATAAGTTTTCCCAGTTTTTTGGGGTAAAATTAGGGGCCTCGGCTTATATTCGGGTCGGCTTATACTCGAGTATATACGGTATTTACAATTTCTGCCTTTTCCTGGTATTCATTAACTAACAGACCCATCTCGGTTTCCAGTGTACCTACACTTTCATTTTTATTTTTTAGAATTTATGTACTTGAAAAAAATTGTTGGGGTTGGTTTTGAATTCTTTGTCTATCAATTTCTCATTTCCTAGTTTAACCACTCACCATGGCTCTCAAAATTAGTATAAAGTGCTTTGTGCAAAAAATCCTTATGCACTATAAATATAAGTGCAATAGTATAATACAATAGTAAAGTTATATTTCATGCAGCAACCAACAGTGCTTGGCATCTACAAGCAACGTTTCCCCTCAAGCTGCCTGACGCTGAGGCCACTATTTGATGTCTCTCCCAGCTCTTTGATTGACAGGGCTTTAATGCAAAACTTTAAGCTGCAGTTTAAATCTCATATTCTATCAGTTTGACACATTTGCTAAATGAAAGCCTGCAGGGAAAGTGTCCTGGCACCATAATCAAGTTGAAGTGATTATGGTGCCTATAGTGCCTGTGTAAAGATTTCTCATATTGTTCTTGTGGTCTTTTTCAGGCCCTGGGAACTCAAGGAGACCTGTCCTCAGAAGTCGAGGCCAGAACACGACGGACTCTGCAGATGGTACAAAGCTGTCATGGTAAGAACAAGGAGGTCGTTTTAAGAAGATTGCTGAGCCTGGTCTGCGATGTGAAGCCGGAACTCCACCCCAACTATCGCCTCAACAGCAACTGAGCAATGTTTCACTTTCACTCACCCAAGACCCCCCGTCAACATGGTTTTAAAAGTGAAAGAATCTGTTTCACTCTCTGACACATGGACTGTCTACCATCTAATGATAAAACTATCAATTGACTATCAACTGTCAATTGGGGCCAGTATAACCGTTAGGTAATCTAGGCCACCTAAATTTAAATATTTAGAGAGTGATATTTCTCCCCTTTTGCTTGAGTCTTATACATTAGCAGACAGACATTGATGATGGATATTTAAGTATTAATTTTAACCTACTGATCAGTGATGAATAATCACTCCAGCTTTTGATGAGAACGGCTCCCATGATGTTTGGCTGAGGTACATGTTGAATAATGTAGTTCACAGCTGGAGTGCCAAATTTTACCCATCACTGGCCTTCAAAGAGCTGAGTATCCCCTAACTTCCAGGATCTGATATGCAAAATGGACCCAGAGAGTGATAAAGATTCCTAAATTTAGTCCTCATTGTGACTGCTATATTGTATTCATTAATACTGTCTGGTGTTGTTATTGTATCTATTGTGGCAAATAAAATATTAAACAGAAATAAAGACAGAAGACAACAAAAGAGTAAAGAAAGGTAATTATTAATCTTCTGAATTCTAAAGCGGGGAGGGGGTAACCCCTAATGAGACTAGTCACTATGGAATAAATGAGAACTGCCAGGAGAGAGCCAGAAATAATAACTGTATCGCTGGCGGAGTGGCAAATATCAACCAATTCGGCTAGGTATTTCTAAAAATGAAACTTAACTTTTAATATAGCGATTAAGAGATGAAAAAGGTCACCACAACAAAAAGAAAAGGAAAAACAAAATTCAAACAGAAATAATAATGTACATATTTACAAAACAATTATCCTGAGTGGAGCTATAATGTCTGTATATGAAAATCTGGTAGTTCTACCCAAATCTAGGGATAATGAATACAGAGTAAGGTAGTACAGGCTGGAGCTTTGTGAGTTCAGGATAATAAAAAGACCATCTGTAGCAGACCAGCGGTATAAGGAGAATAGAAAACAAATCTATATCCAAACTCCAAACAAAGGGATAAGGGGACATCTCCCTCACTTTTAGGAAGAAAAAAAGTATTTCACAATGTGCCGTGCTGCAATAGGAATACTAAGACATCAGAAAATGCTGGTACTACAGGCTAAATGGTCCTGCTAGAGAGAGTGCAACTAAAAAAGTCCAGAAATGTAGTGGGAACAACAAAGCAACATTGTATTAGCTAATAGTCGCTGCCAAACAATACAGCCAATACAGGTCTGTATCAATAGATGATAGCAGGGAGAGCACCCCTTAACACAAAATGCCTGTTACTCCTAAATGGATGTATAAGAAATGCCACCCACCCCTAGAATACATATCATGAAAGAAAGCTGGAGATTGTAATGATAGCCGTTTTTTCCTCCAATTTATGGGGAGAGGTATTAGTGATACAGTGGCTATGAAGTTTGCTTATCAGAACCCCTGACGCACATTTCGCTAATCTGGCTCATCAGAGGTCAATGATTAGCCAGATGGGCGAAACGTGCGTCAGGGGTTCTGACAAGCACACTTCTTAGCCACTGTATCACGAGTGAGCTCACGTTCAGCTTATAATGGCGTTTCTCCCCATGTATTGGAGGAAACCCCGTCTTTCATTACAATCCCCAGCTTTCTTTCATGATATCTATCAATTGGTTGATATTTGCCACTCCACCAGCAAAACAGTTAGAATTTCTCGCTCTCTCCTGGCAGTTCTTTTTTGTCATTTAAAGACACAAGACAGTTAACATTTATTGCATCCAAGGAGGATCAAAAGAACTACGGTCCTGGTTCAAAGCAATCACAAGCGACCAACCCCAGTGTATTAAAATATAGCTGCCATGTGGAGGTAGGTCCATTGAGAGTCCTGATGGATGATCTCTTTGAACAAACATTTCTTTGGCCTTGAAGTGGATCTGTCTGAGTTGGCTAGTTTGTTATCACGTCCCAAACATTCTTGTCACAGACAGTCCCCGGTTTGTTGGCTGTGTTTCAAACTGCTGTGCACAGAAAAGGTCCGCACGCTAGCACAAACATGGATCTGGAAACCTCTTGGTTTTGCTCTGCTCTTTGCCCACTAATTGGAGGCCTCTGACTCCCTAGTCCCTTATTCCCAGTACAAATCGCACATAATACTCTGCTTCTGTCATCCAGATATTTAGTCACTCTTAACTCCACTCTGTGGAATTCTGAGATGTGATATTGCTACTTTCTCCTATGATAGTCCATGTCGTCTGTTTCATCACTCTCTCATGTTTTCATAATCCTTTGTTGCCCAACGCATTTTGGGACTTTTTAGCCATAATCGCCTATCCCAACAGTACTCTGGTGACAAAACCTTAGATGGCAGATCTTCTAAAGCCAAGTACCTATTGAGATGACTTTCATCATGCCACACAGCCTCCACTTCTTTCTCCTTGTCCTCCAATATTCCCCTGAGACAGGACGATGTAAGGTTCATGAGACGGGGAATGGTCCCACCAAACACTGATGCGTGATAGTAGTATTGTCCCTTTTCAAGAGGTATGAACGCAGTGGAGCGAGGGTCTTGTTCGTATGTATAGTCTTCTTTCTTTTGCAAGTAGTGTCCTGAATGAAGTTGAGCTACCAGGTCTCCCAGGGTCTCTGAGCCATAACGCGAGACAAAGACCTGTGGAGATGCAAACAATGCATTGGTCAAATAAGACAAACTAAAGAGGGTTAGACAGATGAGATACACAAAGCAATATTTGAGAGACACAAGGAGGCAGGGTAACATATACAATTGGTTTATTGATAAAGAGAGGGATACAGAAATGGTAGACATAGATTTATATATAGATAACTTTGTGTAAGTAGAAATGTAAAAAGAAAAATTAAAATAATCTGGTAATAAAAAGGGTTAAGACTTAAGAGTATGGTAGGTCATTAAGATAAGGACATATCTATATGAAGTTACAAGTTACCTTACGATAAAATACAGTATGATTGAGAGTCAAAATCAGTAAACTATGAAGTTGGGATCAGATGAATCCATCTCCTATTTGTTATTGCCTGTCTTTTATTACAATTTCTTTCAATAGCACATTCTGTTTCCTACACTTTGTACCAGACTCTTTCCTTCTCACCTGATCGACATCCATGCAGAACAGATAGTCCACTTGGTCTCTAGCGAGGGGGAACACAAAGTCCTGTAAATCCTTCATGCGCATCATAGAGATGTCCTGCCAGCGGGGTCGCACAGGGCACTTTAGGATGACCAAAGTCATTCCGGGTCTCAGGGAGACAGCTGGCATTGAAGATGGGCTGTCAGTTACCACGTATAAGACACATTCCAGTCCTGGCATGAAGTATCGGTTGGCAGATATCAGGAAGGGAATGAGGTACCTTGACAAATACCTGCAGAGGGGGACGGGGTGGGAGAGGCAGAGAAGGAAAGATTGCTATCCAAACTATACAAAGACAGGAAACGAGGAATAAAGGGGGAAAAGACGAAAGCGGTACATGACAGATATGAAAAGAGAAAATATAAAACAATATATCATAAAAATAATAGAGTATAATGTGATATATACCGGTGTTCATCCTTCCATCCATCCATCCATTCCAATATATGTATACTGGATGTGCCGAGTTAGATAATCCTGGCCATTGTGGAAATGAGCTTTTTAGGAGATTTTGGCCCAGAATGTACATATTGCTTTTTCATTCTTTAACTTGGGAAATTCACTCATATCTTTTTTTTATATATATATTTTTGCTGTGCATAAGATCACAATCAAGCTTGTGATGCCACGACAGCGACAGCAAACAATCAATAACAAACATGGTATAAAATTGGCATAGCATGCAAAATACCCGCACAAGTTTAATGAATGGATAACGTGTACAGCTAGCGAGTCAGTACAGAGACAAGAGGATAGAGCTGTGGAGGTATTGGCTGACTGGGCGAGAAGGAACACAAGATGATAAAACCACCAGGTAGCATAGTCACTGGATCCCAGAAGTTGGACATATCAGGTATGCTAGTACGTGTAGTGGCATAGACTTAGAAAGATGAAAGGAGAGCAGCAAGCAATAGTTAGATAACAGCGTTGCTATTAAGCCAAAAGCAATGGCTATAGCTCGACATATTTAGTATCTCCTCAAATGGACCTCACTCAACCTATCAGGCAAAGTCCAGTTAGGTATATTGGGGTGCTTGAGACTCCCAGTAATCTGGCCCAAGCGGCATCTTTCCAGTACCAGGTGTCAACAGGAACCTGTGCCCAGTAACCGCTGGTCACCATCAGGAAGAGAGCCCAGGACTCCAGGTATCGGTGTTCCACACTGGTGTGGGGACTGCACTCAGCTGCATAAACTGTTCTCCACCATGTTTGGTGTCTCTGGGCCAAGGCTTTGTCTGTAAGCTGTGTCACAGGTGCAGACAGGGCAGTAGGCAGGGTAGGCTGTCACCTCCGTTCACACAATTTTCTCCAGAACTGATGGTCAAATGCTTTCTGGAATTCCATCTCCCATTTTCGGGCTGATGCTTGTGCCTCCAGCTGAACAGCAGCTCAGCCGTCTGTCATTTTGTGGGCACCACGTGTGAGCCGCCTTCATGATGTGCATTTAGGAGTGAAGGTGAGATAGAGTCCTACGTGGTGGGAACTGGCATAACCCCAGAGGTGTTGAGGGAGTACAGGGCTTTGAATATCACAGGAGTGCCAAGTCAGGCCTGGGTGGACAGCTTGGCCGCTGTGTCTAACCAGTATGGTGGTTTTAAAGGAGTCATTAAGTATATTAAACATTAATCCTTGCCATAATATCCATAATGCAGTATGTATACTGGAAAATAATTGGGTAATTTCCCATCCACATGGTACATGAGGGCTTGTATAAGATGCACCAATAGACAGTGCTACACCGAAAAGACTCAGGGCAGACAAAGCATCATGGGAGAAGTAGCCTAGGTCTGCAGTAGTGGTGGTACCTTTTCACTAACCCTGGTTCAGAGTCTCAGAGGGAGGCAAGAGGGATCCACCCAGTTATGACGCCCTATTTCTTCAGACAATAAATTAAATTAACAATAGATATTATATGACTATATCTTTTAACAGGACGGGTCTTTAAAACATCCGCCAAATGCGTGTGCTGTTCAGAGTTTACAACATACACAGAGTTATTCACAAAAACTGAGAATTCAAGGCGAATTTCAAATTTAAGGCCAGAGTAGCTGAGTGGATATAGTTGACTTAGATAATTTCTCTGGTTCAGCTATTTTGGCCTTACATTTGAATTTCACTTTGAATTCTCCCTTTAGTGAATAACTGTGATACTGTAACTATCAGCGAGCTACAGGAAGATTTTCGAGGACACTCACTTTCCAACAGCAAACACAGAGATCCCCACCACCGTCCCCCTCTGATAGTGCAAGCGGTCGACCTCTTTAGCGTTGAATGTTCCCTCCCACACGATGGGGGCTCCCCAAGGAGTGACGGAGGGCTGTCCCGGAAAGCAGCTGGGGAGATATGGGCAAGAAAGCAGATAATATTTTAATTTCCGCATTGGATACACAATGGTTGTAGAGCAATGTGTGATGGAACGGTAACTTGTGCTGCTCCTGTGCTGGGGATATAGATTGTACGTGTTGTGTGGGCAGTGCCACAGTATGATTAGGGATACCAGATCCACTGTGTTTTCATATTTAAAGGGTTGCCCTGCAGTATGTATAAGGCATATGCTGCAGGATTCTTATTTGCGTAATATACACCTTCTTCTGAATTCTACATACACCACGGCAACCCTTTTCATGTGCTGCCCATCAATGTGTATACCTCATACGTGTCCATAAAAACATGGTGGATCTAGTAACCCTGGCTACGACCCTTAAATATCCCTAATCCAGGCGTGTTGGGTATTGCACCGTCCCAGAATTTAAGACACTTACAGGGTTATTCAGTAAAGTGAGAATTCAAAGCGTTATAGCGTTAGAAATACAAAACAAAACTCATTGATGCTTTCAGCTGAGCTACTCGGCCCTTAAATTCAAAATTCTCTTTGAATTCACACTTTTGTGAATAACCCTTAATGTGTTCAGTTAGATTGAATTGAAGCGGATGGGATTGTGTGTGCCCCAACTACTCTTAATAAACACCCACTGCATTCTTCACAACATTTCTCATGGATAGAGGGGGCCGGGGGACACTTTAATTCTAGTGGTGTGAGTGAGGGTTTGGCCATGGGCTGCTCAGAGAACATTTCGGTCCCTTACTAATAATTTATTATTATGAATATGTCATTTAGAAGTAGAACAGTGTATCCTATTTACACAGACTGATTTCTAAACACATTTATTGTAGTTTAACCCCTGAAGGACGGAAACAAATGTACAAGTTGTGATCAAAACAAAACATAAACAAAAACCTGAATTTGCGCTATATGTCTGTTAAGGCGTAATTCGCCTCTTTCATATTATGTGCACCCACACTTATTATATATAATTTTATTCAGGGGAAACAGGGCTTTCATTTAATATCAAATATTTAGGTATGAAACATAACTTAATATGAATAAAATATATAAAAAAAAATTAAGAATACAAAATGGGAGAAAATAAGAATTTTTACACATTTTTTAGTTCTACGTGACATTTTAACTGTGAATGTCATAATACTGTTTGCTTTTACTGCAATACAATACACATATTTGTATTCAGCGATGTCTCATGTGTAAAACAGCACCCCCTGTGTACAGGATTTATGGTGTTTTGGGAAGTTACAGGGTCAAATATAGCATGTTAAATTTTTCAGTTTTTTCACATTGAAATTCGCCAGATTAGTTATGTTGCCTTTGAGACCGTATGGTAGCCATAGAATAAGAATTACCCCCATGATGGCATACCATTTGCAAAAGTAGACAACCCAAGGTATTGCAAATGGGGTATATCCAGTCTTTTTTAGTAGCCACTTAGTCACAAACACTGGCCAAAGTTAGTGTTAATATTTGTTTGTGTGTGAAAAATGCAAAAAACAAATTTGAATGCCAAATTTGTCCAGTGTTTGTGACTAAGTGGCTACTAAAAAAGACTGGACATACCCCATTTGCAATACCTTGGGTTGTCTACTATTGCAAATGGTATGCCATCAGGGGGGTAATTTTAATTCCTGGGCTACCGTACGGTCCCAAAGGCAACGTAACCAATCTGGCAAATTTCAATGTGAAAAAACTGAAATGCAAGCCTTATATTTGACTCTTTAACTTTTGAAAACACCATAAAACCTGTACATGAGGGGTACTGTTAAACTCAGGAGACTTCGCTAAACACAAATATTAGTGTTTCAAAACAGTAAAATGTATCACAACAATTATATTGTCCGTGTAAGTGCCATTTGTGTGTGAAAAATGCAAAAATGTCACTTTCACTGACAATATCGTCGTTGTAATACATTTTACTGTTTTGAAACACTAATATTTGTGTTCAGTGAAGTCCTAGTAAAACAGTATCCCCCATGTACAGGTTTTATGGTGTCTTGGAAAGTTACAGGGTTAAATATAGTGCTAGAAAATTAAATTCCCTGGACTTTGGACTTTGGCATGGGTTGTCAGGCAGGTCCCCCAAATTGTAATTAATAAAATTACCTAATTCTGTAAAATTATTACATAAATATATATACGTAGAATTATTATATATAAAAATAAAAAATAAATAAATAATATATATGTGTAAATTCGTTCTAACTGTATTTTAAAATTAATATATATATGTATATATATATATATATATATATATATATATTGATATCAAAATATACGTAGAGCGAAATAATATATCTATATACATAAGTATATACGTATATATATATCACTATATATATACCTATATATAAATAAAAATAATTTTAAAAAATTATATACATATATATATACAATTTTTTTAAATTATTTTTATTTATATATAGGTATATATATAGTGATATATATATACGTATATACTTATGTATATAGATATATTATTTCGCTCTACGTATATTTTGATATCAATATATATATATATATATATATATATATATATATACATATATATATTAATTTTAAAATACAGTTAGAACGAATTTACACATATATATTATTTATTTATTTTTTATTTTTTTTATTTTTTAACGTATTTACATATTTATTAATTTTATATTATATATAAATATATTATGAAAATTATATATATATATTTAATCAATATCATTGTATGTGTATTTTGATATTAATATATATTTATAATTATATATATATTAAAATACACTTAGACAGTGTATGTATGTAATATATATATTTGCGGTTAGTGCGGTTAGATAATATATATATATATGATCTAAGTATATATTTTATTTATAACTGTAACTCTACCTTTTTTTTTTACTATTTACAGGCAGCAGGGGGAGTACCTGTCATTATATGCACTCCCCCTGCTGGCATTGCTATCCGTCCATGTGAATGTGAGGTGAATGTGAGGACCTCGCATTCACATGGCCCAGGGGGGCAGGAGAGGAAGGAGGGGGACTCCCTGGGCTCCCAGATGAGTCCCCACACTGCGATCGCCGGCGACCGGGCAATCGTTTAGAGCCGAGTCCCCAAGGACGGCATAGAACGCCCACCGTCCTTACGGGGTTAAAGACACATCACTGGGAGTATTATTGCTGTGGAGCTCTGTTATACACACAGACACATTACTGGGAGTATTATTGCTGTGGAGCTCTGTTATACACTCAGACACACGACCAATATGGAGCTCGTAGAAAAGATGGACATTAGGAGAGAAAAGGGGGACAGAGGGCCTTGGGCCCAAAATAGGGACTGTCCCTCCTAAATAGGGACACTGGGAGGTAGGCCACTACAAGGATGCATTTCCTATCTACATACAAGTCTCTGCTGAGTAGAGGGGGAGTCAGTGTTGCAGTTGCCTATGTTATATATTCAGGTTCTCTTAGTGCAGTGAGATGAGTATAGGAGGATTTTAGGGACAGACATGAATGTAAAATACTCACATTAAGCTCTTCCAGTAGATAACACTACACAGAGTGAGGAGAAAAATATAAAAACAGATTTTGCGCAAACGACTCTAAAAAGAGAAAAAAAGAGATGTGTTTATTTATCTGCCACTAACCGCAAATATAAATGCATTTGTTTTTATTAATGCACAGACTGCAGGTTTACAAATTGGCCTCCCCCTGCTTGTTCTTAGTTTAGAACCCTTCCTTCAGACAATCAGGACCAACCCAGTATTTTGCTTGATCCCCCCCCCCTTCCTCACTTTAGTCTCATTGGCCGGATCCAGATTTTAAAAATGAGTATCCTACCCCGGCCGTTTACATTACCTTCTCCAAGCCCTCCCCATTCATATTCCGATGGCCTTTATTTGGAATAGTCGATCTTTATTAATTTTGTTTGTGCGAACAATTATTCCTGACTCAATAATGCCATCCTAGCCTACCCCAGAGATCCACCACACCTAACATTAAAGGACCACTATAGTGCCAGGAAAACATACTCGTTTTCCTGGCACTATAGTGCCCTGAGGGTGCCCTCACCCTCAGGGTCCCACTCCCACCGGGCTCTAGGGGGAGGAAGGGGTTAAACTTACCTCTTTCTCCAGCGCCGGGCGGGGAGCTCTCCTCCTACTCTCCTCCTCCTCATCGGCTGAATGCGCACGCGCGGCATGAGCCACTCGCGCATTCAGCCACTCTCATAGGAAAGCATTCACAATGCTTTCCTATGGACGCTGGCGTCTTCTCACTGTGAAAATCACAGTGAGAAGCGCGGAAGCGCCTCTAGCAGCTGCCAATGAGACAGCCACTAGAGGCTGGATTAACCCATAGGTAAACATAGCAGTCTCTGAAACTGCTATGTTTATAGAAAAAAGGGTTAATCCTAGCTGGACCTGGCACCCAGATCACTTCATTAAGCTGAAGTGTTCTGGGTGCCTATAGTGGTCCTTTAATTAAAACATATCTTCTGCAGTAACCCATCCTTTCCTCCTCACTGTCCCATCATTCCTGTGTCTCAGCCCCCTATTTATCTGGGTGTACATTTATGGGGATATGTTGTGTTTTGGGGTACTTTTGGGGTTTTGTAAATTGTGTTTTTTGTCTGCCTGGAGATAATTGGGTTAATACAGTATCTGACTCAATTATCTCACAGGCACAGGGGAGGGATTGTATGTTTGTTATGGGAGTGTCGTACATTTAATTACTGTTCTGATTGGTTTGTAAGCTTTGTGTCCCTGTTCTAAACAATGTCCATGTGGGTGTACACCTTGCTTGGGGACTTGCATAAAAGGCCAGCTGTGGCTTCCATTAAACAGAATGCTTTACCCCTTCATGAAGTCTTGGCTCATGTTTGGGGGATTGGAGATACATACACTCTGGGGATTGCTATATCACAATACTCCCCTGAGTATAATGACTAGCTCTTCTAAGAGCTGTTTCTGTTACCCTCTCTAGACTAGGAGAGGTCTACCCACTGGAAGCTGGATGTAACGGATCACCTGGCACCCCGACTTGGTACCTCCGTTAAAGGATGCTCCTAGCGCTTCCTGAGGACTCCAAGCACTCTGGCAGACACCACAATCACCGAATCCGAGAAACCTTTTAAATCTTCTCAAGCATATGAATGCTGTAGACCATTGAATAGGAACCATACGAATAGGCTTGTACTCCTAGCAGTCAACTGGAACAGCATGCAATAAATCCTTCCCCCAATAATGAGACGACACATCACTTTGAGGGTAAAACAGGAACTCTGGACTGGCTCATCCAGCCTGGCTTTTATTTCCATTTCACACATACAGGCCACACCCAGGGGGAGGCATAAAATAACCAATCCGAGATATGGTACAACCCACACATCCCCTCCCCTCAGCCTGAGAGATAATCCACTTATTATACAGTTTAAAACATAACTTTTACACAATATCTATAACTTCGAAACCCTACATCATATTCACATACAAATCACATATTCAGACTCAGCATACTTTAAACATAAACACTTCCAAAAATCAGCCAAATCCCTCCAGCGGATCAAAAGTTACACGGAAGTCCTTTTATGACCGACCGCAAGCACATTTTCTTGCCCAAAACAGTTCCATAGATTAGGGCTGTGCGGTCGGTCAATTCCTGGCATAAAAACGGCTAAGTCCCATTCGAAGTGTGCCTGTACTTCGACTTTAGTCGAAGTGTCGAAGTGGAGTTGTTGTTAAGGGTCGGCAGTGTTCGAAGTTAAAATGGCCGCCGCCACCACGTGGTCCTTTGTCCGATACCGGCCACTTCGACAACTTCGACAGCTTCGACCGCTTCGACCGCTTCGACAGCTTCGAATGTGTCCAAAGTGCCATATACAAAAGTACCAATCTGTCCCCAAAGTATTTAAAGAGCTAGGGACAGTATAATACAATCCACCTGCCCAAAAGTAGTTCTTAAAGGGTCAGTACATTATGGTAGCAGTCCATAAGCCCCAATTCAGTCCCTTAAAGGGCAATATCTCCCAGGGACCATAATCACTGGGCAGGAGGCTAGCAACCAGGCTTCTCCAGTTCTCAGTGGCGAGGTTGGTTCCGCCACACTGGATCCTGGTCTTGGGTCCAGGCTGGGTGGAGGGCGGCGTTCATGGGGTTTTTACGGTGGTTATGGTGTCCAGTGCGGTGCTTATGGTACTCAAGGATTACTAGGAAGCAACAATTGACGGAGGTACCTGGTAGGGGTTCAAGACGGTCTGTCACAGGTGTGATCTTGTTAATTAAGTTCTATTCAACTGAGCTATTCTCCCCTCGGGGTTGTAAGGGAGAATATGTCAGTTGTAAAGGTTATCTAAATTAATCTATCATGGCCCTGCGTTCCTACATGAATCAGGGTGTTGGCTGGCTAACCCACTCTCTCAATCCCAATACATAGGAGCTCTGGGATGGAATGGTGAGAGGTTTCCAAGTTCTTCTGACCTGTGAGAGTCACAGCGCCGCTCTTTAATCTGGCTCCACCGAAGAATGGCTAATTTGCCTCATGGTGGCGCTGGCCCTGAAACCATGAATGAAACTATATAGACAATAGAGCCCCAAAATAGCAGCACCTCATTATTGTATAAAATCCCAAACAGAGTTTTGATAATGAAAACATAAACCCTTCTTCATAGCCTGTGGATTGAGCAGTGGTAACACATACTTAGAACTGGGAACACAGTTTAGCATTGTAGTGTAACTAATAGGGGGAGGGGTCCGCCCCTGGTGCCACACAAAAGGTGGGTGCCATGACGGCCACACATACTTGTGGCCTGGGCAGCATTATTTAAATTTGAGGAGGAGGTGCGTGGCGGAACGTAACACCATGCCAGCGTGACATAGGTGTGCTCCGCCTGTCCGTCCCCCACGGTATCTCGAGCAGTAGCGGAAGGATCCGCTCTGCTGCTGTGTGCGGCACCATGGCGAAAGAGCAGGGAGCAGTGAGCTGTGAGTGTCTACTTGCAAGCTTTGTGTTTTTTTTTTAAGAAATGGGTATTACTGGCAGGGACTTTTGTGAAGAAGAAGGGGCAGGTGTTTTTGTGAAAAGAGAGGGTCATGTTTTTTTGTGATAAAAAGTGGGTGCAGGATTTTTTGTCAAAAAGGGGGTGAGTTTTTTTTTGTGTAAAAGGCGAGTCAGGGATTTTTCTAAAAGGGGCAGGGTTTTTTGTGAAAAGGGGGCATTGGGGTTTTGTGAAGAAATGGGGGAGCAGGTTTTTTGTGAAGGAGGTGGGTGCAGTGATTTTTGTAAAGGTGAGGGGTGCAGAGTTTTTTTGTGAAGAAGGGGAGGTGCAGGGGGTTTGTGAAGAAGGGGGTGGGTGCAGTTTTTTTTTGTGAGGAGGGGGGTGCAGAGATTTTGTGAAGAAGAGAGGATGTAGGCGGTTTTGTGAAAAAGTGGGGGCAGGGGCTTTTGTAGAGAGGAGACGGGGTTTTTGTAGAATGGGTAGGAATTTTTTAGAAAGGGGGCTGACCAGGGTTTTTGTAGAAGGGCATGGTTTTTGCATAAGGGGGGCTGTCCATGGGGTGGACTGGGTTTTTGTAGAGGGGGCGGGGGTTTTGCAGAAGGAGGGCTGTGCATGGGGTTTTGTAGAAGGGGGGTGCAGGGGTTTTGTAGAAGGGGGGCTGGGCAGGTGTTTTGTAGAGGGGGAAGGGGTTTTGTAAAAGGGGGCATGGCAGGGGATTTTTAGAAGGAGGCAGGTGTTTTGTACAAATGGGGGCAGAGATTTTTGTGAAGGGGGGCTCGACAGGGTATTTTAGAAGGGGGTGCAGGGTTTTTAATAATACATGATTCTCATCAGAGGGAAACCAATCTGACTATCCCATCACAGAGCCAAAAATAACCCTTTAACCCCTTAAGGACACATGACATGAAAAACAACATAAAAACAATGAAATAGATTAACACCCTCATTGTAAATGGCTAATTCTACAAAACCACAGAAGACAAAAATTACACAACCTGAACAAACAATTAATGAGCGACCCCACCACCTCTCCCATAATTAAATCACATACGATGCATTGTTTCGTTCTAACCGACTACGTATAAATACTGGTATCTCTCCTTTAGACACCGACATATTCCCAACTCAGCCAGGTGAGCGATTTCTTCCAACTCTGTCCTTGATTTAATATTTTGAAAACGGTTTTAATGTTTAAATATTTATTTATTTTTTTAATAGTGCTATCTTTCTTGCTATTTTATTAAAAAAATCCTTTTAGTATATGTTGATATATTTTTTGCTATTTTAATATTAAAAAATAATAATTTTAAAAGTTTATCCAAAAATATTAACTTACTTGAAAAACATATCCAACTATATTAAATTGAAGCCTCTATTAATATTTTGGTGTACGTTTGGTAAGTTAATTATCAACTGACTGTTTCACTGGTGGCTCACAATTAGGTACCTTAGGCACCTGACGCAGTTCCCGTTGGCAGAGCCCCCAACCTCTGGGGCCAAGACCCCCTGCCTGCTGGCTCCCAATGTCTCTCCCCAGATGCAGTCTGAGTCGAAGGGATACATAGTAGTGATTCCCTGGATGGCACAGGAGTTACTATTCTTCAAGTCATCACACAGTCACAGTGTCCCATGAGAACCAAGATATGTGCCAGATATTAGTTCTACATCTGAAGTGTGATAATTCCTCTCAATATGCCAGACCGTCAGGGGACTAACTCCCATCCCATCCAGCCACACTCACAGGTAAACAACATAAATAAAACCTATATCAAATGGGGGGGGGGGGGGGGGGTAGGGCGTAACAGTCGAGCTGACAAGCCGCACCTCGCTCGAGCTCCGACAACATGATATCCTTTCCCATGCTGTCTGCATTATGCATTTAAATTGTATGATTTCTCTAGAAAGGAATTAGCTGGATTGGGACCCCACAGAGATGTGCAGTAAACATGGCTTTAGTATTGGCTGTCTCTCTCCACTGAGGTTCCTTTAGAAAAACACTAATGATCCCTAATACACTATACAGCTGGCTTCTGCTACAGAAAACAATATTCTCATATATTCTACAAATATAGAACGTTACTACAGACAGATATACAAAGTTACTAGAATGTTCTAGAGCAGGGGTAGGCAACCTTTTGGAACTCCAGATATTGAGGACTACATCTCCCATAATGCTCTTACAGCCATTATACTAGCAAAGTATCAGGGGAGATATAATCCACAACATCTGGTGTGCCGAAAGATGTCTACCCCTGTTCTAGAGACATAGAAAGTTACTCGCACATGTTCTAACCTAGAAATACAGTGAGGGAAAAAAGGATTTGATCCCCTGCTGATTTTGAACATTTGCCCACTGAAAAATGACCAGTCTGTAATTTTAATGGTAGGTTTATTTTAACAGTGAGAGACAGAATAACAAACAAAAAGAAAATACAGAAAAACGCATGTCAAAAAAGTTATAAATTGATTTGCATGTCAATGAGTGAAATAAGTATTTGATCCCCTATCAATCAGCAAGATTTCTGGCTCCCAGGTGTCTTTTATACAGGTAACGAGCTGAGATTAGGAGAACTCTCTTAAAAGGGAGTGCTCCTAATCTCAGCTTGTTACCTGTATAAAAGGCACCTGTCCACAGAAGCAATGAATCAATCAGATTCCAAACTCTCCACCACGGCCAAGACCAAAGAGCTGTCCAAGGATGTCAGGGACAAGATTGTAGACCTACACAAGGCTGGAATTGACTACAAGACCATCGCTAAGCAGCTTGGTGAGAAGGTGACAACAGTTGGTGCGATTATTCGCAGATGAAAAAAACGCAAAATAACTGTCAGTCTCCCTCGGTCTGGTGCTCCATGCAAGATCTCACCTTGTGGAGTTTAAATGATCATGAGAATGGTGAGGAATCAGCCCAGAACTACACGGGAGGATCTTGTTAATGACCATAGTCACCAAGAAAACAATTGGTAAACACTACGCCGTGAAAGATTGAAATCCTGCAGCGCACGCAAGGTCCCCCTGTTCAAGAAAGCACATTTACAGACCCGTTTGAAGTTTGCCAATGAACATCTGAATGATACAGAGGAGAACTGGGTGAAAGTGTTGTGGTCAGATGAGACCAAAATTGAGCTCTTTGGCATCAACTCAACTCGCTGTGTGTGGAGGAGGAGGAATGCTGCCAAGACCCCCAGAATACCATCCCCATAGTCAAACATGGAGGTGGAAATATTATGCTTTGGGGGTGTTTTTCTGCTAAGGACAACTGCACCGCATCAAAGGGACAATGGATGGGGCCATGTACCGTCAAATCTTGTGTGAGAACATCCTTCCCTAAGCCAGGGCATTGAAAATGGGTCGTGGGTGGGTATTCCAGCATGACAATGACCCAAAACACACAGTCAAGGCAACTCTTGAGTGGCTCAAGAAGAAGCACATTAAGGTCCTGGAGTGACCTAGACAGTCTCCAGACCTTAATCCCATAGAAAATCTGTAGAGCAAGCTGAAGGTTTAAGTTGCCAAACGTCATCCTCGAAACCTTAATGACTTGGAGAGGATCTGCAAAGAGGAATGGGACAAAATTTCTCTTGAGATGTGCGCAAACCTGGTGCCAACTAAGAAACGTCTGACCTCTGATTGCCAACAAGGGTTTTGCCATCTAAGTCAAAGGGGTCAAATACTTATTTCACTCATTGACAGGCAAATCAATTCATAACTTTTTTGGATTTGGATTCTTTGTTGTTGTTATTCTGTCTCTCATTGTTAAAATACACCTACCATTAAAATTATAGACTGATCATTTCTTTGTCAGTGGACAAACGTTCAAAATCAGCATAGGATCAAATACTTTTCCCCTCACTGTATAGAATGTCACTTTCACATGTTCTAATCTAGAAATATAGAATGTTACTGTCACATGTTCTAATCTAGAAATATAGCATGTTAATTGCAAGTTCCAAGACTGACATATAGATAGAGAGAGATGATGGTGAGAGAAAAGAGAAACGTAGAGAATGAGATATAAAGAGACAGAGACTCCACCTGACCAGACCTTTGTTTTAATTTCTTTTAACTTTGATATAATTTTTTTATACCTTAATATAAACAACCTTTAAAGACAATCAATCTCTTTCTATATTATATTTCTTATTATTGACATGTTCATTTTGACTTTATATATCATCTGACATATCAATGGATGGAAACATACATTTATATTCATCTGTTTGATCGTAGTTCTAAATTGTGTTATTATTACTATTATTTTTGTTGAAAAATGTATCAAGGGAAAAAAAGAGACAGAGATAGTAGAGAGATATAAACGGAGATAGTGAAATAAACGGATTAATGATAAAGAAAGTTAATCTCCTCTCACCATGTTCACCATATTCCAGTTCAGTGCTGTGTGTGAGCCCAGCCCCGTGTGTTACCTGTCCAGATGATTCACTGAGCGTTCTGACACTGAGAATTCCTTAATACATCTTTCCTCGAGAACCAACCCGCCCATTCCCTGCAAGGGTTAATCATCGCTTCTCTCTCAGTGCTGGGATTACCTGCTCTCCAGAACAGCGTGGGGATTTAGAATACATTATAGGAAAAAATAAGAAAATTCCTTCCCTTCAACACTGGTTTTAACACTTACTGACGGAGGCAAGTTCTGAACCTATATGACCTGTATGATCATATAATGTAACTAAACCCCCATTATTTTTGCCTAGATTAGGTGTTTAAAAAAAATTAAAAAAACAAAAAACTAATTAAATCGGTCAACATTGAAGTTGCTGTATTGTCGATAGGTGAGTGCGCTGGAGTTTGTGTACTGAACCTAAAGAAAACCTGGAATTTAAGCTGTATGTCTGTTTAATCATAATTTTACAGCAATTAAACACTTGTGCATTGTGCACACAAGTACAACAATTCCCCACACGTACAGGTTTGTTTAGGTTTTTGGAAGTTACAATGCCAAGTATGGAGACAAGCCTTCATTCACGGAAATTTGACAAATGAATTGTCCATGTTGTCATTGAGGAAGTGTGGCAGCCCAGAAAATAAAATGACTCCCATGATGGCATACAATGTGCAAAAATAGACAACCCAGCGTATTCTAAAAGAGGTATATCTTATGTTTTAAATTTGTTGCTCATAGTTTTATTTTTGCTTTTCTTTTTTAACACTAACTGCAATTTTACTGTTTATGTCATCATCAGTATATGTTTTACAGCAATAAAACACCCATATTTCTGTTTTGTTTACACTTGAAAAAGCCCCTATACTGGCGACATGCGTTGCGTTGTTTTACTATTTTATTTTTTAGCATTAAAGGATATTTGGCATCCACTCATTTGTGTGTGTGACCATTTATTTTACTTTTCCTTCTTTTATTATTTTTTATTCTGTTCTTGACACACCTATTGCTTGGAGTACCCACCCTACATCTGTAACCTGGTGAGAATTTACCCGACAATATATCAGTGGTGGGGATTAAACCACCCAGGCGCTATTAATTGAGCAGTATCACTGCTCAACTAAATGTGAGTAAATTACTATTATTCTTATCTGTCAATATATTTTACCACAGTGAACACTATTGTTTGTTTTTATATTGTTTCCGGTATATTTACCTGCAAGCAGAGAAATTGATCTATAAAACTACATATCCGCCAGTGGGGATTATGCCTCTGTATGCTGTTTTACTTGGAGCTGGTCTATAGCTCCATCAAATGTGAGTGCTAGTTTTCATATCTGTGTTGTGAGTCCACACCTAGAACTAAACATATTACACTATTATTGGCCATCTCTTTGTTTTATTTCACATATTGGATTACAAGCCAAAGTCTGGAGAAACGTTAATTAAGCAGCACAAAAGCATTCTCTGAATATGTTGGACTGTATTATTACAAATAACCTATTTTTGCTTGTATCATGGTGTTTTCTCTTTAGTAAGGGGTTACGGGTATCCCTTACATTTAGTGTTGACAGCCTTTTCTTTGGTACCTTACAGTTGTTCATGTAGCGCTTATCCTATTTTTTGTTTTTATAGTATTACAACAATGTCCCATGACTACAACAATGCCCCCCATGCGGGGCCAACCTTAGACCTTTAGGCCTTGCTTGGGCCACACCCAATCCCTGGACACACTATTTTATCAATATGTCTCACCATTTAAAACCTCCTTATTTACCCCGTAAAAAAAGAGAAGAGAAAGCTTGATCTCAGTAAAAATTTTACATACGGGTATAAAAGGGACACTATAGTAAACAAAACAACTACAGCTTAATGTAGTTGTTCTGGTGAGTATAGTTAGTCCCTGCAGCCTTTTTCTTGTAAACACTGCCTTTACAGCTCCCTAGGGACACCTCCAGTGGCCACTCCTTAGATGGCCACTGGAATTACTTTCTGGGGCAGTGCTGCAAAGCGTGCAGCACTAACGTTCAGCGTCTCTACGCTCTGCATGGAGACGCTGAACTTTCCTTATAGAGATTGATTCAACGCCTCTCAATGAGGTTATGCTGACTGACCAGACCAGCGTTTGGCTACCCTGACCCACCTCATTTACGATTTCAGCCAATTCAATGCTTTCTGATGTATTTCTGATTATGTCCATAAAGGAGGCGGATCCGGGGTGGGGACAGGGTGATGGAGGTTTATGGTAGGTAAGCAGTCATGACCCTATAGTGTTCCTTTAAACTTGTAAGTGCAATATTAGCATAAATATTAAATGGACACTATAATCACCAGAACAACTACAATTTAATGTAGTTGTCATGGTGTCTATAGGATGCCCCTGCAGGCTTTTTTATGTAAACACTGCTGTGACGAGACCAATCTCGCCACTGTGCATTGGAGGAGCCTGGTTGCCCGCCTGCTGCCTTTAGACTATGGCCCCATGTTGAAACGCTTGATTTTCCCCTGCAAAGACACGAAATTCGGTACTTGCTGTCACGGTTCTCACCAGAACGGTTCTCACGTGGTCGCTCCTGGAGTTCCCAACAGGGGACTTGAACCGGGGAACTTCTCAGTCCTGGTTGCTGCCTCTGAGCCACAGCAGCTTTATACAGTGACTACTGATTCCGGTCCTGTTCATCCTGGCATGGCTACTACACTGGGGGCTGCACCTTGACTTGGCTGTGCTTCACCTGACCCTGATCAGTCATCAGCAGGGTATTTAAACTCAGCCTCGCCCTGTGCTCAGCGTCAAGTCTTTGATCCTGTTTCGTACCAGTGTTCCTGTTTCATATTATTGACCCCGGCTTCTGACTACATTTATTCTGACCTCTGGCATCTCTTGACTTCGGCTACTCCTCGTTGTTCCTGACCTCTGGCATCCTTTGACCTTGGTACTACTTAGTTCAATACTTAAGGAATTGCAAAAATACTAACTAGTCTCTTCAGGTAACGTGATTCTTAACCAGACAAAGGCAGAACTTAATAAATGAATGTTTATAACGAGCAAAAGATAGTCACAGTGCATATAACAATATATAATAAACAAATTATTTACACCCACAACAGATAAAAACAAAAAGGACAAAATACAGAAGTCCTAGTTACTCACTTAGGTTTTCAAAGTACAACTTCTGTCCAGGGGGTCTCTGGCAAGGAAAGATGGTGACTCACTTAGAATTAGATTCTGACCCCCAAGCAAGTACACCAGCACCCTTCAGGATCATTAGAGATATACCCTGTGGATTACCACGCCTCACCCAGAGGTGGAGTTAAGGCATACCTACAGAAATACTAAGTGACCACCCCCTTTTGTCCAGACCCACATCAATCCAAATGGAAACATTTGGTTCTATCTTCTCTTATATACCCGCCACAGAAATAATAATTGCCTCTATGAATTTGTTATTATTTTCCCATTCTATACATATGTTGCATGCCCCACCTGTGATCCCATAGGACAGACATCACAATTCCTGCCACACGGTTTAAGTTGTGCAACTCATGTTTAGGCTTAATTAAAAGATTGGGCTTGTCCCATTCCAAATATAATAAAAATGAGGCTTTATTATTATTCTGTGGGGTAAATATGACTGTTTTTGTCCTTCATTTGGATATGATACTGGAACAAAGCTAATGGCATTTACATATCAAAGAGAAATGGATGAAGAGACATTCAGACTTTTTCCAAGTGTAGAACCTCGCCTTGCAGAGCCTTGATTACTTCACATCCATATAGTAAAATCCTTTTCACATTGCTATGCCATTTATACTACCCCTTCTGTCATCTGACCTCTGTGGGGGTCCCAGCTTCAAAAGATTTAACCCCTTTTGACCTCAGCAATACCATCTCTGTAATTTGTGCCATTTACTACACAAATTACATTAAAGGATAATATTCCATAGTGCAATAATAAATTATGCACCCTTGCCGTGACAAACCCCTTCTGTGAATCTCCTGCTACCCGTTACGCAGATGCCTAGCCTAGGTATCGTGGATCGTTTTATTCTTTGTCTGCACTCCCTGTGACTGTGGGAGTTTTGTGTGCGGCATGGCTGTGTGTGAAGTGGCCGTGTGTATTATGGCTAGACATACCTCCCAAGTGTCCCTATTTCTGAGGGACAGTCCCTATTTTGGGCCCCAATCCCTCTGTCCCTCTATCCTACCATAATGTCCCTATTTTCTAGGAGCTCCTTATTGTTGATCTGTTAAAGTACATAAAAGAGGTCCACTGCAATAATACTCACAATAATAATAATAATAATATGTATTTAAACTACAATAAATGCATTTAGAAATCAGTCTGTGTAACTAATATAAATTGTTACATAGTTACATAGTTACATAGTTACATAGCTGAAAAGAGACTTGCGTCCATCAAGTTCAGCCTGTAACGAAACTATACCCCAACACGCAGGATTCAACTCAACAGAAGACAACACAGAGGGGAGAAACGTCTACCGGACCTTAGAATGGCCGGACTCTACGTATATGAGAGGAGTACAGAGTCAGGAGCGATCCGGGGTCAAGGGCATAAAGAGACAGAGTAAACTAGGACTAGCCGGGGTCTGGTACACAGTAAACAGCAAGCCGGCAAACAGAACAGATAAGGATAAAGAGACAACATAGTCAGAAACAAAGCCAAGGTCAATACGAAGGAACACAACTGAACACAACAAGCGCTAAAGGGAACTGAAACAGAAACCACGATAGGGCAAGGAACTAAGGGAAAAAGGTGAGTTTATATACTTAAACATTTATTTTGATTGTTCCCTGTCACATCCACGCCCCCAAAATGTAAGTGTATGGGGAGTGTGGCATGACAGGGACCAATGGGATGCCTTTTCCAATTTAGGCTCCCACTGTCCCTTTAACCCCTTAAGGACACATGACATGTGTGACATGTCATGATTCCCTTTTATGCCAGAAGTTTGGTCCTTAAGGGGTTAAGAGCGCGCCCGAGACCCGCGGCGCACTCTTAGAGTTAGGCGGGACACGTGACCGCTTCTCGCGGTCACTGCCCGCCTTCCTGTTACAGCCGTCGAATGAGCCGCGCGCGGCTCGTGCAGCAGCAAGACCGCACGCGGCTCGAACAGAGGACCCCGGCCGGCCCCTGGAAAGGGTAAGTACCGCTACAGTACCCCCCCCTGAGGACACGCCCTCCGGGCGGAGAGGGCCAGGCCTGGCAGGAAAACGAGAATGGAAAGAGCGCACAAGACGAGGAGCGTGAAAAGCGTCAGCGGAAATCCAACTGTGCTCCTCAGGCCGATAGCCCTTCCAATGCACCAGGTACTGAAGACGACCTCTAAGGAAAC
Organism: Pelobates fuscus; assembly: GCF_036172605.1. Classification (NCBI taxonomy): domain Eukaryota; kingdom Metazoa; phylum Chordata; class Amphibia; order Anura; family Pelobatidae; genus Pelobates; species Pelobates fuscus. The sequence continues at coordinate 20,709,400 of NC_086325.1, forward strand.
GAGAGTCAAGAACAGCAGAAACTTGAAACTCCTCATGACCCTCCACAGAGACAGGAGGGGGAGGAGGAGTGTGCCGGGTATAGCGGTTGCGTACGTAAGGCTTCAACAACGAGGTGTGAAAGACATTAAGAATATGCAGATTCTTAGGAAGACTCAAGGCATACCAAACAGGATTAACCTTATGCAAAATACTATAAGGACCAATAAAGCGGGGAGCCAATTTCATAGAAGGCACCCGGAGGCGAATATTTTGCGTGGAAAGCAGAACCCTGTCCCCCACGACATAAGAAGGAGCCGCCCTGCGATGCTTGTCAGCCTGCACCTTCTGGCAGGCAGTGGAATCCACCAAAGAACGCTGAACCTGCTCCCAAGTATTACGCAAACCAGCCAAATGCTCATCCAGAACTGGCATGCCCTGTGAGGAGAAAGCAGCACAAGAAGAACAATGGGATGTTGGCCATAGACAACGTAAAAAGGACTCTTGCCGGAAGAATCATGAGTAGCGTTATTCCGAGCAAACTCAGCCCAAGGAAGAAGGTCAGACCAATTGTTCTGATGGTGGGATACGAAACAATGAAGGTACTGCTCTAGAGGTTGATTGGCACGTTCAACAGCTCCATTAGACTGGGGGTGGTATGCGGAGGAAAATGAGAGAGTAAGACCCATTTCCGAACAAAAGGCTTTCCAGAACCTGGAAATAAATTGGCTACCCCTATCGGACACAATAGAAACGGGAATGCCATGGAACCGAAACACCTCTCTAGCGAAGATAAGTGCCAGTTCCCTAGACGTGGGCAGCTTGCGAAGATACACAAAGTGAGCCATCTTAGAAAACCGATCTACTATCATTAGGATAACAGTGTTACCAATTGAAGGGGGTAATTCAACAATAAAATCCATGGACAGGTTAGACCAAGGTCTCTCGGGAATGGGTAATGGATGCAACAGCCTACAAGGAACTCTACGAGAAGATTTCATACAGGCACAAGTAGTACAAGCACCAATATAGTCGGTGACATCCTTGCGTAAGGAATCCCACCAAAAATACTGAGAAATAGCTGACAGCGTTTTGGAAATACCAGGATGTCCAGCAGTCTTAGTGTCATGATACAACTACAGAATCTCCCGTCTCTCGGGAACATCAACGAACAGTTTATCAGTAGGTCTCTCGCTAGGTGCCATGCTTTGTTTCGCTTGAATGGCCTGCAAGAGGGACGAGGAAATAGACAGCTATTATCCTGTCTGGGGGAATGACAGGAGTAACATCAATCTCCTGTTTGTCAGCAGTTTCGAACTGTCTGGACAGAGCGTCTGCTTTAGCGTTGCGATCACCTGGCCTATAGGTGATAATGTAATTGAAATGAGACAAAAACAGTGACCACCTAGCCTGCCTAGAAGACAATCTTTTAGCCTCACTAAGGTAGGATAGGTTCTTGTGATCCGTAAATATGAGGATAGGATCCTTAGTTCCTTCTAACAAATGTCTCCATTCTTTAAGTGCTAAAATAATAGCAAGGAGTTCACGATTACCCACATCATAATTCTTTTCTGCTTTGGACATTTGTTTGGAAAAGAAGCCACAAGGATGCAATGGCTTTTCAGGTGACTCTCTTTGGGATAAGACAGCACCTACCCCGATACAGGGCCGGACTGGCCCACCGGGATACCGGGAAATTTCCCGGTGGGCCGTCAGCACCTGGGGCCGGGGTGACCTGCGGCCGCAGGGGAAGTTCTTCTTGCGGCCGCAGGGATAAATTGAATGGCGGCCGCAGGGGAAGCTCTTCTTGCGGCCGCTGGGGGAGCAGGCTGTTCTGTCACTGCTCCCCCTCCCTCGCGCGCTAGAAAGAGACCGGCGCCGGAATATAACGTCATATTCCGGCCCCGGTCTCATAAAGCTGCACGCAAGGGAGGGGGAGCAGTGACAGAACAGCCTGCTCCCCCAGCGGCCGCAAGAAGAGCTTCCCCTGCGGCCGCCATTCAAGTTATCCCTGCGGCCGCCAATCAAGTTATCCCTGCGGCCGCAAGAAGAGCTTCCCCTGCCAGCGGCCAGCAGACCTCCCCCAGCCAGCGGCCAGCAGACCTCCCCCAGCCAGCGGCCAGCAGACCTCCAGCGGCAACTAGCCCACCCAGCCGGTCACCCACAGGTAAAATTTGCAATTCTGTCAGTGTGAGTGTATGTGTCATGGTGTGTGTGTGTGTCTGTGTCATGGTGTGTGTGTCTGTGTCATTGTGTGTCTGTGTCATTGTGTGTCTGTGTCATGGTGTGTGTGTCTGTGTCATGGTGTGTGTGTCTGTGTCATTGTGTGTCTGTGTCATTGTGTGTCTGTGTCATGGCGTGTGTGTATGTGTCATTGTGTGTCTGTGTCATGGTGTGTGTGTGTGTGTCTGTGTCATGGTGTCTGTGTCATGGTGTGTGTGTCTGTGTCATGGTGTGTGTGTCTTTGTCATTGTGTGTCTGTGTCATGGCGTGTGTGTATGTGTCATTGTGTGTCTGTGTCATGGTGTGTGTGTGTGTGTGTCTGTGTCATGGTGTGTGTGTGTGTGTGTCTGTGTCATGGTGTGTGTGTGTGTGTGTCATGGTGTGTGTGTCATGGTGTGTGTGTCATGGTGTGTGTGTCTGTGTCATGGTGTATCTGTGTCATGGTGTATCTGTGTGTATTTAAAAAGTGTTTTTACTCACCTTTTTTTTTTCTCCCCACGCCGTGCTGGTCTCCCCTCGACTGGCCCTGCCTCTATGGCTGACATTATCAAGCATGATGATCTGAGCCAATACAATGCTCTGCCATAGGATTGGCTGCAAAAGCCCTGATAGTAGGTGCTGCACACTGTGCAATCACGCTGTGCAGCACTGACACGGGAAGCACCTCTAGTGACTGTCTGAGTGACTGTCACTAGAGGTGTCACTAGGAAGCAATGTAAACACTGCATGTGAGTATGCTTAATGTGTGTGTATATATATATATATATATATATATATATATATATATATATATATACTCAACCATCTGGGGTGGCAAGACATTGCCTTACATATTACATACGGCAATATATGGCACAATTACTTATGGGGCTGGCATAGATTTTTTTTTTCCAGGGCTGCTTTGTATCCCCAGTGTGGGAACAGGATGATGTAAAATAGGTGCAGAAGAGAACGTAGTTTTAAGAAATTCAAAAGCCTGAAGTGCCTCAGGAGACCAGACACGAGTATTGCCATCTTTTTTGTCATACGGGTGATAGGCGCTACAATAGAGGAAAAACCTTTAATAAAGCGTCTATAATAGCTAGAGAAACCAAGAAAACGCTGAATGGCTTTCAAACCTTGTGGAAGAGGCCATTCCATGACAACAGAAAGCTTCTGGGGATCCATACGAAAACCTTTAGCGGAAATCAAATACCCCAAAAACTGGACTTCGGATTGGTCAAATAGACATTTTTCCAATTTACAATAAAGACCATTAGCAAGAAGGGTCTTCAGAACTGTTGTAACATGCCTGTGATGAGTGTGTAAATCTGTAGAGTATATTAATATGTCGTCCAAGTACACAATTACAAATGTGTGAATAAAGTCTCTTAAGACGTCATTGATAAATTCTTGAAATACCGCTGGGGCATTACATAGACCAAATGGCATAACAGTATACTCGTAATGGCCAGATCTAGTGTTGAATGCCGTCTTCCATTCGTGGTCTTTCTTGATACGTATTAAATTGTATGCACCTCTAAGATCCAATTTAGTGAATACAGTAGCATGTTTGAGCCTGTCAAATAATTCCGTGATTAAAGGTATAGGGTATGCATTTTTGATGGTGATTTTATTTAGACCTCTATAATCGATACATGGCCTTAAATCACCTTCTTTCTTTGATACAAAGAAGAACCCCGCTCCAGCCGGAGAAGAGGATCTCCTAATAAACCCCTTTTCTAATGATTCCTTAATATACTCCTCCATGACACGGTTTTCTTGAACAGATAAAGGGTACACTCTGCCCTTTGGAGGTATAGTGCCAGGCAATTAATCGATAGCACAATCGTAGGGTCTGTGAGGCGGTAATTTGTCAGCTTCCCTTTTATCGAAGACAGTCTTGAGAAATAAGTACTGAGGGGGTATAACAGTAGACCAAGGAGGAGTAGTAGGAACATTAATAGAATTCAAAGGGGTGACTTCAATAGTACAAGACTCATGGCAGGCTTTGCTCCATGATTTTATTTGCCCTGACTCCCAATCGAAAATGGATTGTGAGTACGTAACCATGGGTACCCTAACACGATGTGAGAAGAGGGAGATGTGATGACCTGGAACCGAATGGTTTCAAAGTGCAAAACCCCTGTATACATGTGTAACGGTACAGTTTCATGAGTAACAACTGGAGAACTTGATGGTCTACCATCTATGGCCTCAACGGCCAATGGTATCTCTTTCTCTCTGATGGGAATGTTGTTTTTCTTAACAAAACCCGAGTCCATGAAATTATCAGCTGCCCCGGAGTCAACCAGGGCTTGTATGTGCTCAGCTATGCAACTCTCTCCCATATACAAAGAAACAGGGAGAAGCAACAGGAAGAAGCAAACGGTTAGGAGGCAATTTAGGAGACTTAGATATCACACCCAAGGCCAGTCCCATGATAAAAAGCACGGGACATTCTTTTATCATATGGTCTCTCCTACCACAGTATAGGCAGAGTCCGTCCCTTCTCCTATGCAATTTTTCAGTATCAGAGAGTTTGGCAACCACTAATTGCATGGGTTCCTCCTCTGATACTTTAACACTCTCAGGTTTATCAACTCTGGGGTTTATAGGTGTAACCAAACGTCTATTCCTGTTTTTAGTATAGAGCCTGTCACGAATCCTGTTATCTATATCAATGAGGTAGTCAATAAGGTCCTCTAATGCAATAGGAAGCTCCCTAGCTGCTACCTCATTCAATATAGTGTCAGATAAACCTTCCATGAATGCAGTAGTTAGCCCATTGTTGGTCCAATCTACCTGTGAAGCAAGGGTATGAAACTGAATGGCATAGTCAGCAACAGACCTAGAACCCTGTTTAATTCTCATTAATGTTCTAGCGGCATTCTTTGACCTTTTAGCTGTGTGAAAAGTTATACGAAAAGCCGTAAGGAAACTATTGAAATTATGCACCATAGGTCCATTAGCCTCCCAAATAGGATTTGCCCACTCAAGTGCTTTATCGGTAAGTTGGTGCATAAGGAACCCCACTTTAGACCTATCTGTGGGAAAGGAACGTGGATACATCTCAAAGTGGAATTCTATTTGATTAATGAAACCTCTGCATGTCTTAGAATCCCCTCCATACCTGGGAGGAGGTGTTAAATGGGCCGAAGTATTAAGCAAAGTAGATACTTCAGGAAGGAGAGGTGTAGGAGTGGTTGCTGGAATAGTTCTAGATAAGAGCATCTGGAGAGCCTGGGCTATCTGATCCATACGGTGATCCTGCTCTACAAATCTAGCCTCATGAGAAGCCATCTGCTGAGCTAAATCTGCGTGGTCCATGGCCCTATCGTAATGTAACGAAAATATACCCAACACGCAGGATTCAACTCAACAGAAGACAACACGGAGGGGAGAAACATCTACCGGACCTTAGAATGGCCGGACTCGACGTATATGAGAGGAGTACAGAGTCAAGAGCGATCCGGGGTCAAGGGCATAAAGAGACAGCGTAAACTAGGACTAGCCGGGGTCTGGTACACAGCAAGCCGGCAAACAGAACAGATAAGGATAAAGAGATAACGTAGTCAGAAACAAAGCCAAGGTCAAGTACGAAGGAACACAACTGAACACAACAAGCGCTAAAGGGAACTGAAACAGAAACCACGATAGGGCAAGGAACTAAGGGAAAAAGGTGAGTTTATATACTGAAACATTTATTTTGATTGGTCCCTGTCACATACACGCCCCCAAAAGGTAAGTGTATGGGGAGTGTGGCATGACAGGGACCAATGGGATGCCTTTTCCAATTTAGGCTCCCACTGTCCCTTTAAGAGCTTGCCCGAGACCCGCGGCGCGCTCTAAGCGTTAGGCGGGACACGTGACCGCTTCTCGTGGTCACTGCCCGCTTCTCGCGGTCACTGCCCGCCTTCCTGTTACAGCCGTCGGATGAGCCGCGCGCGGCTCGTGCAGCAGCAAGACCGCGCGCAGCTCGAACAGAGGACCCCGGCCGGCCCCTGGAAAGGGTAAGTACCGCTACACAGCCTTTCTCACATTTGTTTTTTGCTGTTGATCCAAAAGAAAGCAAAAAAAAAACAATTTGAAGCACAATTTTGCAACAAACTAGGAAAAAAAATCCTTCTTGACCCCAGAATGGCAGTCAGATTTATCCTTGGATCAAGCAGTTATTACCCTACATTGAAAGATTATATCCTTGCATATTCTGTTTTTGTTCTAAATTACATTTTAGTTATATACAGGGCCGGACTGGGAACAGAAAGCAGCCCTGGAAAAAAAAATATTCCAGCCTTATAATTCATCATGCCACAGAGTGTTTATGTTTTTTATCTCGATGTGCTTTAGGAGCTGTTATATTGTTTCTTACCCGCAGTTCCTCACTCCATATGATCCATAGACATTACAGTGCTGTAATACCCACCCTCCAGGCTGACACACACAAGCTCACTACAGACAAGCTCCACAACGCACACAAGTTCTCTTACTCATATACATGCTCACTACACACAAGCTCACTACAGACAAGCTCGCTGACACACACAAGCTAACTCAAATCAAGATCACTGATACACACAAGCTCACTAAAGACAAGCTCAATGACACACACACACAAGCTCACTACAGACAAGCTCAATGACACACACACAAGCACGCTACAGACATGCTCACTGACACAAATACAGACAAGCTCATTTGACACACACAAGCTCACTACAGACATGCTCACTGACATACACAATGTCCCTATAATCTCACTAACACACACTCAATCACAGTACAGACATGCTCACTGACATTCACACAGGCTTACACACACATAAGCTCACTATAAGCTTACTGACACACACATAAGCTCACTACAAACGCACTGAAACACACAAGCTCACTACAGACATGCTCACTAAAAGCTCACTGACACACACACACAGGCTCACACACACATAAGCTCACTGACACACACTGGCTCACATACACATAAGATCACTACAGACATGCTCACTGACACATACAGGCTCACACACGCATAAGCTCACTAAAAACTCACTGACACACACAATTTGTCTACATCATCTAATACCATAAACAAATGCTTTTTAACAACTACAGACCTCTGTAGTGGTTATGGTGCCAGGAGAGCCCTGCTGCCATTCATCACTAAGGTGTCAAACTTTTTTTTAGCATGGATTGACATTTATCAAGGTTTTACTGGGCAGTGGGCGCCCATCCCACAACTGTTACATCTGGTATCTTACAGCAGGAGAAGCCATATTTCACTGCTTAGAACAAACTATGACTGGGGTCATACGCTGAGAGTATCAGTGCTGTCCTCAATCTGCATGGTAGCATGCTGTAGTAGTTGTGGTATTTGAATTGTTTTTATCAATTTAGAATTTCAGTTTACGGTTTACTATAAGCTGGTGCTTACTGTATATACTCCACAAAGTTTTATTATTTAAACCAGGGCTGCCCAATAGGTAGATCCCCAGACGTTGTAGTTCTACAACATCTGGGGATTTACATTTTAGGCAGCCCTGATTTAAACAGTGGATTGTCTGAAATTCACAAGTGTCCCTTTAAATTTAAAGTCTGTGTTAAATTCCTGTCAATTATCAGTTTAATGAAAAAACCTGCCAGTGTTTTCCATAGGGATTAATTCACACACATAAGCTCACTACAAGCTCTATACATACATACACACACACTACAAACTCACTGACACATACTGCATCACTACAAGCTCTATACACACACACACACACACACACACACTAACACACACTAGATCACTGTAAGCTCTACACACACACACACACACTACAAACTCACTGACACACACTGGATCACTACAAGCTCTATACACACACACACACACTGAATCACTACAAGCTCTATATATACACACACACACACACACACACACACACACACTGGATCACTACAAGCTCTATACACACACACACACTGGATCACTACAAGCTCTATACACACACACACACACACACACACACACACACACTGGATCACTACAAGCTCTATACACACACACACACACACAGACTGGATCACTACAAGCTCTATACACACACACACACACTGGATCACTACAAGCTCTATACACACACACACACTGGATCACTACAAGCTCTATACACACACACACTGGGTCACTACAAGCTCTATACACACACACACACACACACACACTGGATCACTACAAGCTCTATACACACACACACACTGGATCGCTACAAGCTCTATACACACACACACACACTGGATCACTACAAGCTCTATACACACACACTGGATCACTACAAGCTCTATACACACACACACACTGGATCACTACAAGCTCTATACACACACACACTATCAATCCTGTTTTGCTTAGTGGATATATATGTAACCCTGTGAAGTTACACAGACTGCATTATCTGAAATGCCCAGTAGATGGCACATGGCCCCAGTATGTTGTTAATAAAACATTGAGCATTGATCACATGACTTGCTGAAATCAGTGGGAGGAGTGTGGCATCATCAGTTCCTGGGAGGTTTTCCTGCACAGCTCTGGGGAAGGAGGGCCTAAAAGGATTCTAGAAGGATGACATGCTGAGCTGAAATGGAGGACATGTGAGAGACTGTAAAAAGAGATGGAACCTGGCAGAGAGAACTTGTTTCACCCAAGATCACACCAGATGAGAGAGGGACCTGCTGGCAAAGACAAGCATTGAGCCCAGACGTTTGGTGAATCCAGTGAGAGGAGACTGCTACTGACTACCTGGTTAATTGTGTTGTGAGGGTAAGCCAAACCTCTCCCTGTATCACCACAGGGCACCTGTCTTCTCACTCACAGTAAAGACTCTGAGGTCCCGTACAGACATTACACATCTGAGGCTGTGTCAGTGACTCTGTGGAGCAGGACTTATTATGGCCCCAACTCTCCTATGTGCACCAACGGCCGCTAGGGCGAAGATCAGGGGGTGGGACACAGGTGTGCTGGTGGGTGAGTGGGGGAAATCCACATTTGCATTGTTATCTGTTACGCCATTGTATTTTCCTATGTGTGTCGGTTCAATTGCTATTTACCATATAAAGTTAGTTCCAGTTAGGCTGTGTCAGTCTTATTGCACCAAGTATGTTCCCAGTGGGACCCCACATCCCTACCCCGGATGTTCCACTGGGTGGAGGCGCTGCCGCAGACATGTACCCCAGCTCCCAGATAGCGGAGGCTCAGGATCCGCCTGTCAGGCATAGTGAATTAACTAGGTTTAAGGACCCCAAATACACTAGGGGGCATCCCCAAAACCCCGTTACATATAATTACCTGTAACTTCACTGTACCTGGACTTTGAGTGCAGTGTGAGCATTTTCTATGAAGCTCTTCCACTTCCTGTGTGAAAGGTCACCAGGGAGAGGCTGGGGGCGGAGCTCTAGTGCGGGGGCTGGATCTGCAGACTGTCCATGCAGAGCTGCAAAGAAGCTGATTTTGTGAGAGAGTGAGAGAGACTTTCAGTGATCTCTCACTCCTCTCTGCTGCAAACCAGCTGTCACCTGTTTCTGTTACCGGCCTCTGGCAGCCTCACTGCGGCCATCCAGCAAACTTTCTGCCCCAGGAGCACCGACCCACCGGGGAATTTTCCGGTATCCCGGTGGGCCAGTCCGGCCCTGGTTATATAAATTGTTAATTATAAGTCACCTAAAATTTCTCAGAACAGCCCCGTCCCTGGCCACACCCATACTCACGCTGCTAAAATGTTGGGGGCTTTGATAAAGGAAGCTGGGGTTATTGTTTGCATATGTAGAGATCTCTGTGTGTGTATTTAGACTCCCCACACATTACACATTTTATATATTTTTCTTTTGCTCCCCTTCTGCCTACGGGGTAAGATCACTGGAGGCCAGTACAAAGTGCTTGTGAGTTGCACTATAGCCCCCTGGGAGTTGATTTCAAAGTAAAGACCAGAGTAGCCAAACTGGAAGCTCAGCTGACAGAGATTCGTTTCCTGATTTTTTTACTCTGTACTTAAATTACCAGATTTTACAATTTCATTACATAAAGTCATGATTTTATTAAAGACACGGAGGCGAGTATTATGCTGCACTCTTTCTTTATTTCCCTCAGCAGCAAAGAAAAATAACATTAACTCAGTATAATAAACGATCCATAACATGAGTTATATCTTCCCAGCGACAGGAACAGCCAATCAGATTCCACTCTCTAGCATAATAGGCGGTGATCTACAGACCACTTCCTCTTTCTTGCAAACCCGAACAAAGACACGTCCAACAGAAGAGGAATTCCACTAAGAGGATATTGTCCATATCAAATGAATTTCCAAGATAAGCACGGAACCCAAAACTATATCTGGAATTTAAGCTGTAAGAGAGAAACAATATGGTATTATCCAAGCCATAACTGGATGTATGCATAGTATTATACTGTAATAAGCATATCAGTCAAATATGTAATATAATAGTATTCAAAATACTTGCAAAGGATCAGCCCATAAATGATTAAGCATGTCTCCCCATGAAGCATTGAAACTTACCGTGAAGCCCAACGGGAGGGAGGGATAATACTTGCCTCTGTGTCATTAAAAAAATCATGACTTTACATCATGAAATAGTAAAATCTGGTAATTTTATTAAGACATGGAGGCTCCTATTATGCTAGTTTAAAGCTGTTAAATGTTCGTTTCTGCAAAATGTTGAATAGGTTTAAAGTAAATATTCCAAAATGTAGATTCCGTTGACCAATCGGCAGTTCGTAAAATATCCTCTAAATGGCAGTCGACTGCAGAAGCTTTAGAAGCCATAGCATCACGCACCGAATGTGGGGAGAATACAGAAGTATAGATGCCGGCTAGGGCCATAATCCATTTCACCAATCGGCCAAAGAAAGAGAGGTTACCGGATGGTTTGATTTGCGGAAGGAGATGAACAGTTGATGCATCTGAGGATTCCGTAAAGAGATTGTACGACTTTCATGTTCCCGTAAACATAGAAAAACCTTAACACACAAAGTGCAAGTGAGGTGAGGTATTTTAGTTAGCTCTCTTTACAGGTGCGGCTTCCCCAGTGTTTATAAAACCACTTAAATAACACAAGTATAATGTAGAGAACAAAAACAGATAGGGGCGCTCCAAATAGTGAATGAGAACAAGAAAATAAAATAAATACTTATTCACACTGTTTCTTCAATTCATATATACACCACCTAGATATAAAAGACAGCAGTACATAGCATAATACTGTATGGTGGAAAATCTTAATAACAGTTTGACAATTGCCAACTCACAATTTGCAGAGCCACGTATAGTAGGCTCTGACTATAATAGCATGCTCTGATGTCTCCGAAAATACACCTCCACTCCCAATGCACAAGACCCGACTGGTACCAGGAATCAGCAGGAAAAATAATTGGTAGGTCTGAAGTTTTGAAATGCTAAAAATAGCTGTTTGATCAAAAGTATTATAAAATAAACAATAATAATATTGTGTAAAAACAAAATCACTAACGCGTTTCGACCCGATGGTCTTTTTCAAAGTGTGTTTTTCAATTGTCCGGATATCCTTTAAATACCCTGTCCGAATCTCCTTTTTTGGCGCCAAACGATTTTCCCGCCATTCATTCATTCGCTTGTCTGTGTTTCCTTCATTTCCGTCTCCAAATGATGACGTATTTCCGTTTCCTGTTTTGTGCGGCGCATTTCTTTTACATCCGTCCGTGATGTTGTGGTCTTAGTCGCCATCTTTGAATGTCCACACATCGGGCAACATTAAGTCCTGGCTAATCTCTCATATTGCAAAAAGTCCCAAAATATATTTTGAATATGCATATTTCTCGATAGTCACATTGCACCAAACATACAATAACATAATAAATGCATCTCATATGTCCCAATAACATTACAAATGAATCTTATATGTCCAATTTCTTCTACATATAAATATAATTTACTTTATAAAAGGTTTTTTGTTGAAATATAAAAAGTATATTACATAATATATAAAAGTGTATAAAAAATATATTCATTTCAATAAAAAGAGGGGAAGAAAAGGACAAAGTGTTATTATCATCAATTCCACATTTATATATATTTTCACATCTTATTTTCACATCTTATATTAGTGCACTCATCTCAAAGTCACAATTTAACCCTTTTGGTACTAGAGTGTCTAGGTTAAAGATCCAGCCCATTTCACACAAGCTAAGGGCTGCATTGATATCCCCTCCTCTCCAATGGCGTGTAATGTTCTGAATTGCATAAAATCTTAGCCCTTTTGGGTCTTTCTCATGACATTCTAAAAAATTTAACGAGACGCTATGATTTTTAAAACCTCTTTTAATGTTATATATGTGCTCTCGTACCCTAGTGGCCACACATCTAGTGGTTTTACCCACATATTGTAGTCCACACGGGCACTCGAGCACATATACAACATTCTTAGTTTTACACGTCATGAATGATCCCATTCCATACTGTTTCAGACTGGAATGGGAGATAAAAGTGGTCATTTTCTTTTCTTTATTTCCTAATAATTCACACCCCGTACAATCTTTACAAAAATTAAAACCTTTTAACGACTCTCTTTTTATACTTATAAAGTCTTTTTCAGATGTTTCTAAAAAGCTATTGGTTAAAACTTGTTTCAAATGTTGTGCTCCCCTATATATTATTATTTGGGGCTTTTCTCCTATATACCTCGTAATCTCATTGTCTTGTTGTAGTAAGTGCCAGTTTCTTCCAAAAATCCTCTTAATTTGAGCAAAAATTTACCTCAAACCAAAAAAAATTGTTGGTGAGGATCAATTTGATCACTGTGATATAATATAAAGTGGGATGAACAGTTTCTGTTTGTCACATGTGATGTGACAAGCTTGTATACATGTATTGAACATACTAGAGGGTGTGAGGCCGTTAAACATTTTCTTGAACAATCAAAATTATATCACAGTGTTGTATCACAAATTATATCACAGTGTTGTATCACAAATTGAATTTATTTTGGAGTCTATCCTATTGATCCTCACCAACAATTTTTTTGGGTTTGATGGAAATTTTTTTCTTCAATGTCGAGGAACTGCTATGGGGACCAGGTTTGCCCCCAGTTATGCTAATCTGTTCATGGCCCATTGGGAGGAACAGTTTGTTTTTTCACAGCATGACTGGGTGGCGAACCTGGTCCTCTATAAAAGATATATCGACAACATATTTTTCATTTGGAGGGGCGATGAAGCATCTGCCTTGGAATTTGTTAATCATTTAAATACAAATATATGGAACATTAAACTCACCCACGAAATTGGAGATAGGGAAATCAACTTTCTAGATGTAAACATTTACAGGGACGGTACCAACATTGAGACATGTACATTCTTTAAGAAGGTAGATGTTAACAGTTTCATCGAAAAAGATAGCTGCCATTTTCGACCTTGGCTAGATAATATCCCTAGAGGACAATTCCTACGATTAAGGAGGAATTGTTCACAAATAGGAAAATATGATTTACAAGCAGAGGTTTTAAAACAACAATTTTTAGAAAAGGGATATGTTGATAAGGATTTAAATAGGTCAATTATGCAGGTTAGACAGATGAACAGGGAAGAACTGCTGGAATATAAACAACCAAAAGATGAGGAAAATTCAAGTATAGTCCCTTTAATTGTTGACTTCAATAGAAATCATGCTCAAATTAAGAGGATTTTTGGAAGAAACTGGCACTTACTACAACAAGACAATGAGATTACGAGGTATATAGGAGAAAAGCCCCAAATAATAATATATAGGGGAGCACAACATTTGAAACAAGTTTTAACCAATAGCTTTTTAGAAACATCTGAAAAAGACTTTATAAGTATAAAAAGAGAGTCGTTAAAAGGTTTTAATTTTTGTAAAGATTGTACGGGGTGTAAATTATTAGGAAATAAAGAAAAGAAAATGACCACTTTTATCTCCCATTCCAGTCTGAAACAGTATGGAATGGGATCATTCATGACGTGTAAAACTAAGAATGTTGTATATGTGCTCGAGTGCCCGTGTGGACTACAATATGTGGGTAAAACCACTAGATGTGTGGCCACTAGGGTACGAGAGCACATATATAACATTAAAAGAGGTTTTAAAAATCATAGCGTCTCGTTAAATTTTTTAGAATGTCATGAGAAAGACCCAAAAGGGCTAAGATTTTATGCAATTCAGAACATTACACGCCATTGGAGAGGAGGGGATATCAATGCAGCCCTTAGCTTGTGTGAAATGGGCTGGATCTTTAACCTAGACACTCTAGTACCAAAAGGGTTAAATTGTGACTTTGAGATGAGTGCACTAATATAAGATGTGAAAATAAGATGTGAAAATATATATAAATGTGGAATTGATGATAATAACACTTTGTCCTTTTCTTCCCCTCTTTTTATTGAAATGAATATATTTTTTATACACTTTTATATATTATGTAATATACTTTTTATATTTCAACAAAAAACCTTTTATAAAGTAAATTTTATTTATATGTAGAAGAAATTGATTCATTTGTAATGTTATTGGGACATATGAGATGCATTTATTATGTTATTGTATGTTTTGTGCAATATGACTATCGAGAAATATGCATATTCAAAATATATTTTGGGACTTTTTGCAATATGAGAGATTAGCCAGGACTTAATGTTGCCCGATGTGTGGACATTCAAAGATGGCGACTAAGACCACAACATCACGGACGGATGTAAAAGAAATGCGCCGCAAAAAACAGGAAACGGAAATACGTCATCATTTGGAGCCGGAAATGAAGGAAACACAGACAAGCGAATGAATGAATGGCGGGAAAATCGTTTGGCGCCAAAAAAGGAGATTCGGACAGGGTATTTAAAGGATATCCGGACAATTGAAAAACACACTTTAGAAAAGACCATCGGGTTGAAACGCGTTAGTGATTTTGTTTTTACACAATATTATTATTGTTTATTTTATAATACTTTTGATTAAACAGCTATTTTTAGCATTTCAAAACTTCAGACCTACCAATTATTTCTCCTGCTGATTCCTGGTACCAGTCGGGTCTTGTGCATTGGGAGTGGAGGTGTATTTTCGGAGACATCAGAGCATGCTATTATAGTCAGAGCCTACTATACGTGGCTCTGCAAATTGTGAGTTGGCAATTGTCAAACTGTTATTAAGATTTTCCACCATACAGTATTATGCTATGTACTGCTGTCTTTTATATCTAGGTGGTGTATATATGAATTGAAGAAACAGTGTGAATAAGTATTTTTTTTATTTTATTGTTCTCATTCACTATTTGGAGCGCCCCCATCTGTTTTTATTCCCGTAAACATGCCACTGGGCACAGGAGGGGTCTCTCTGGAAAGGTCGGGTATAGAACAGACGTAGAAGAGGTCTTGGTCCATCTAGAGATGTCAAAAAGGACACCTTCCGGAGTATAAGAACGAGCATCCGTGTCAAGAGCCTGTATGTCAGAGACTCTCTTGCATGAGATTAGGCAAAAAGCAAGACTAATTTAGCAGAAAGTTGTTTGAGGGATAACGACACATTGTCTTGCCATGATTCCAGAAAGTTGAGGACTAGGGAAACGTCCCAAAGTGAAGTATAACAAGGCAAAGGAGGACAATAAAACCGCAATCTGCGAAGAAGTCGACAGACAAAGGGATGTCGTCCGATAGGGATACCATCGATGCCTTGATGTCCTGCGGAAAGTGCAGAACGGTAAAGGTTGACCGTGTGGTACACTTTCCCTGCCTCAAAAAGAGAAGTAAAAAAATGTAAGATGGATGTTAAATGAGCCGATAAGGGATCCAGGTTTCTTTCCGGGCACCAACCATTCCATGCATTCCAAGCAGATTTATAAGCTTGCCTCGTGCCGGGAGCCCATGCATTCTCGAAGTCTGAAAGTAGATTGCAGAACGCCTGGGACTGACCAAAGTCCCCTGAAATCAGCCACACTATAAGATGTAGAAGGCCCTGGAGGATCAGTGGGTGGGGCTGACCATCTTGGTCTTGGAGTCATACAATGGGAGTAGGCGAGGAAAATCCACTGCCATTTCCCACAGATCCACGGTTGTGATGACCATAGAGGGGTCACAAGCGCCAACATGCCTTGTTGGTGACATGTGAAGCAGGCAATGAGAAATCATTGCAAATGGGGGAAATGCGTAGTTCTTTTCCATAGATAGATCTTCAGAAAAAAAGTTTGTTGCCAGACCCGTCTCCAGCTAAAAAAATGAGGGGTTTGAGCATTCAGTCAAGAGGCAAAGAGATCTGTTCCCAACGGTCCCCACAGGTCTGATTTTCAGGAATATTAAAGGATCCAGACACCAGTCGTTGAATTCTTTGAGGTCGTGGGAGAGAGGCCAGGAATTTATTCCGCTGTCACCGAAATGTTGTGAAAGGGAAAATTGCAAAAAATTGTGAGGCATGTTCGCCAGCAATTTGGATTTCGTGCCTACTAGATGGTTTATGTATCTGACCGCTGAAATATTGTCCCTCTTCATTAGGATTGTGCATTCAGAGTGGGTTGGAAAGAGGCTGTGCACAGCAAAGAATTCGGCCAGAAGTTCCAGGCAATTGATATATAGTTTTTACAGAACCGCTGGCACCCCGACCGGATACCTTCCGTTGATGGATGCTCCTAGTGCTTCCCGAGAACTCCAAGCACTCCGCCAGACAGTATAACCACTGCAGACCCCACGAACCACCGCAGCTTGGTTGGGGTCTCGCCGTCTCCACCCACTCTGGACCCAAGACCAGGGTTCAGCTTCCAGTAGGTCACCCTCTCCGAATTCCAGAGAGCAGGAACAAGAACCAGCTCTTAGCAGAGCTTAGTGATTATACCCTGGGGAGTATAGTGATTATAGCAATCCCCAGAGTGTAGTTCTCCAATCCCCCAAACATGAGCCGAAACTTCATGAAGGTCCAAGATGATCTGAACTTTTAATGACCATACGCTGGCTTTTATGCAAGTCCCCATGCAAGGGGACATCCCACAGGGTGGGACACCATACAGCCAATCATTTACAGGCAAATCGTAAAACACACCCAGCACACACATACAATTCCTCCCCTCTGCCTGTGATATAATTACTGCACACAATGGGTTAATGTAATTTATCACAGACAGGAAAAATACACTTTTTATACATACACTGTAACTTAAAAAATATGCATCATATTCACATAAAACATACATATTTAGAATCAGCATACTTTAAATATAAACATAACCAAAAATCATACAAATCTCTTCAGCACATAAAAAGTTAGGTGGAAGTCCTTTATGACCGACCGCAAGCACAATGTTCGAACGGGACTTAGTCTCTGCAGCTAAAAACTCAGTGCAGGAGAAGGTAAGGGTCAGCAGTGTTTGGTGAAATGTGTAGCCGATTTCAGTTCCATGAATTTGGCTACACATACCACTGACCTTGTTCGAATTAACAAAGATGGCCGCCGCCACGTGTTCGTTTGCACGAACTGCGGCCACCCAGCGCTCGGCAATTAACCTGCAGTAACCTCACAGCCTGGGAGGTAAATTGCCTGCACACTTCCACTTCTGGGTGGTCCGCCTGTGTGGTACTTGGTTCAGTAAGCCCCATTTACTGAACCAAGTGGAAAATAGCAATAAACAAAATATTTTAACTAAGTCTGGGGACACTGGGGACACCGTCTTAAAGGGGTATTGTCACACAAAGTCTCAATATGTCCCCAGACGGTTCTTAAAGGGCCAGCATGGTCCAATATAAGTCCATAAGCCACAAGGCAGTTCTTAAAGGGCCAGCAGCAGCACAATATAAATCCATTAGCCCAAATAATGTTTTTAAAGGGCCAATCTCCCAGGGGCCATAGCCATGCGGAAGGAGGCTGGCAATCAGGCTCTTCCAACAGCCAGGGGAAAAGGGCAGCTTGTCACCTAACCATCCAGTGACAAAAGGCGTTTTGTCACAGTAGTGTTGATTCTAGATCTGACCATCTGCCACCCGTGAAGATATTTCCACAACACGCACCCCAACCGTGTGACCTCGCATCCGATTCTATAATCAGGTCTGGGGTCGTACCGAATATAGCGCGTCCATTCCAGGCTTCCATGTGGAGAAGCCACCAATAAATCTCGTCTTTCACCTCCTTGTCCAATGTCAACATGTCTTCATATGATGCTCCACTTCTGAGGTAAGAGGCTTGCAGCCGTTGAAGTGCCGATAGTTTAGAGGACCTGGCAATATGGCTTGGATGGAAGCCGTGAGGAGTCCAATGACCCATGCCAAGTATTTGATGGAGAGTTGGGATAGAGCCAACGTACTTCTTATTTCTTTTTGATAGTTACCAACTTTGATGTTGGTAGATGTAGTGTCTGAAGAGTTGAATCGACCATTAATCTCAGGAATTCGATACGTTGGGAAGGAGCAATGACTGACTTTTCCCAATTGATAAGTAAATCCAGGTTTTGTAACAATGCCAGGGTCCACTTCAGGTGTGTGTGGAGAAGGCTGGCTGACTGCGCTAAAACTAGGATATCGTCCAGATAAATGATAAGCCGAATACCTCGACTCCTTAATTAAGCAACCACGGGTTTCATGATCTTGGTGAAATACCTGACAACAGGCCGAACGGGAGACTCCTGAACTTCTATTTTCGTCCCTGCCACATGAACTGGAGAAAACTTTTGATTTTGGTCTGCTATAGGAAATGTGAGGTAAGCGCCCTGTAAATCTAAAATCGACTGCAGAGAAGAGAGCACAAAAAAATTAATCAAAGGTATAAATCAAAAAGTATAATATATAATTTAAACCCTATCACTAATATACATAATTTTGTGACATGTACCTTTGACATGTAATTTTACCAGCGGCCAAGACACAAATAGAACTTCCCAAATTCTCAAAATAACATTGCAATATATATAGTTCCAGCGCTTAGTGAATTTGTCCCTTATGAGATGATCTCAGGGATATTATAATAGG
Source organism: Pelobates fuscus (assembly GCF_036172605.1). Taxonomy (NCBI): domain Eukaryota; kingdom Metazoa; phylum Chordata; class Amphibia; order Anura; family Pelobatidae; genus Pelobates; species Pelobates fuscus. The sequence continues at coordinate 20,728,560 of NC_086325.1, forward strand.
AAATCCTAATATATAGTCCATAAGTCTTATATAAAACGTAAAATGATGGAAAAAATAATAGTCACGGGGGGAATAGGCAGAATATGTATCCATATCAATGCCGAACCCCGTGGTTTTCTGGTTGTACCTTAAAAATTAAGGAAACAAAAAATAGTGTAACACTGTATGTTTCATGCCCTTACACAAAAAAAAAAAAAAAAAATCAGAAACTCTTACAGGATAAAAGTGTGGTATATAGGGTCATAAAAGGTGAATACTTAGTGTACAATACAAAAAAAGATACTTAGTACTGGAGGGGGACTCCCAAGGGTCGCATAGGACCCATCACCCATCCAAAATTATCGGTATATTTTCTCCTTCATAAGCTAAGGTCGTGATGAAATTCATGAAGGTCAGTGCATTCTCCCAGCTTAGAGTGATAAAGTTAAGATACACATCACTGCCCTCACCCAAATGATAATACAGATTCCTCCCGTGACCCGTCATAAGGAGCAATAATCTGAAGGATCTTGTGTGTGTAAGCACCCTTAGCTTTATGTGTATTCTTAGCATGTTATAGACATGATGTTTAATGCTATCTTCAAAGAGTATTGGCAGGAACTGTTGTACCCAGTAGTGTATATTTCTAGATTATTGTACCAATAGACAGAAATAGTTTTTAAGGATTTAGGTATGTTATTGCCGACATCCAACTTATACTTGGATGACTTTAATTGGGGATAGAAGTATGTGACTGCCTTCATCTTAAATGTGGTAGAACAATTGATGAATGTTATTTGCACATAAAGGAATACGTGCTCTCGTTCCTGTATAGCTCACTTAATCTACCTAGAGCAGGGGTGGGGAATCTGCGGCCCTCCAGATGTTTTGGACTACATCTCCCTTGATGCTTTGCTAGCATTATGGCCCTAAGAGCATTATGGGAGATGTAGTCCAAAACATCTGGAGGGCCGCAGATTGCCCACCCCTGACCTAGAGAGTGTTTAGGACATATCTCTATACAAGGCCATCTAACTAAAGGAAAAGCTGCTAAATTATATGAATGATGATGCTCTTCCTTTACCTAGATGGCCATGTATTGACAGTGGCGTACACACAATCCATGGGGCCCCGGTGCGAAACTGATCCGTGGAGCCCCCCATTCCCCACACTCCTCCCCCCGACAGACACACACACACATACATAGAGACGCACACACACACACACATACAGATACATAGACACATACACACAGACAGGCACTCATATATACAGACAGACAGACACATACCTACAGACCGACACACACACAGACACATACATACAAACCGACAGGCACACATACAGACACATACATACAGACACACACACAGGCACACAGACAGACACATACAGACAGACACACACACATATAGACAGACACACACAAGACACACATACATACAAAGACACATACATACAAACAGACAGGCACACAGACAGACAGACAGACGCACACATACAGACAGACATGCACACATACAGACAGGCATACATACATACACACATACATACTGACACACAAACACATACATACAAACAGACAAGCGCGCGCACACACACACACACACACACATACATACAGGCAGACACACACACACACACAAACAGGCATACAGACACACACACACACACACACATACACAGACAGACACATACAGACACACATACAAACAGGCACACACACACACACACAAAATATTTAAGTCACCCTCCTGTTTCCTACCTTTTTAGTGCAGGAGAGTGACTTTGCCTGGGGTCCAGTGGTGGCTCAGGTGGATGGGAGTCAGAGTTCCCTCTCTGACTCCCTATGCTTCCTCACGCGCGTTTTGTGTGTTAGCTGGGAGGAGTGACGGGCGGTCACTTCCTCCCAGCTCTGTGTGATGTAATCACAGGGGGCCTGGTCGCGCTGTTAAAGCGCCCAGTGCTGACCAGGCCCCCTGACAATCCATATCCATCGCGTGGCCCATACATCATGGGCCACCCGATGGACCCCTTGGACGGCGGCCCCCGCTGCTTGCTGCACGGGCTGGGGCCGCAAAAGATGATGTCGGGTACACGGTTGCAGGGGTCCGCAGGGTGGCCGGGCCCCCTAGAGTGACGGGCCTGGTTGCAGCTGCGAAGTCTCCCGAGTAAAACAGTAACCCCCATGTACAGGTTTTAGGGTGTCATAGAAAGTTACAGGGTAAAATACAGTGCTAGCAAATTCAATGCTCTGGACTTTTGGCCTGGGTTGTCAGGCAGGTCCCTCAAATTGCAAATAAAATTACTTAATTATGTAAAAATATTACATAAATACACACGTAGAATTTAAATATATATGCATATTTATATATTTGAAGTCTACATTTATATTTATATAATTATTTATGTAATTTTATATATGGACATATGTATATTTCGCTAAAATGCCGATGACGGACCTGAACCATCACTGGTCGTTAAGGGGTTAAAAGAACACAATAGAGTTAGGAATACAAAACAAAACAATAGTCGGCGATGATTTCAGCTCAGCTACTCTGGCCTTAAATGTGAAATTCTTTGAATTAACTGTCAATTCACCCTTTAGTGAAGACCCCTGTAGGATTTAACCCTATGCACTCCACTCCAAAATATTTTCCTTCTAGACTTAAATTGCCGGATGATAATTGACTCCAACTCCCATACTTTCCGGTTTGGCTATGGTGGCAGAGAGGAAAATCGTAATCGTCTGCCTTGACCCAATCGATTTCCACGAGAAGTGTGGGACAGGGTATGCAGGGCCGGTGCAAGGATTTTTGCCGCCCTAGGCAAAACAAAGATTTGCCTCTCCCACTCCCCCTCCCTTAGCGGTCTCTCCTCATCCCTCTCCCCTAGTGGTCTCTCCACCACCCCCTCCCTCCTTTAGTGGTCTCTCCCTCCCCCACGTTCTCCTCACCCCCCCTCCCTGTGTTCTCATCTCCCCCCGTGTTCTCCTCTTCTTCTCCCCTGTGTTCTCCTCTTATTCCCCCCTCCCTGTGTTCTCCACTTCTACCCCCCCTGTGTTCTCCTCTTCTTCTCCCCCCGTCCCTGTAATCTCTTCTTCTTCCCCCTGTAATCTTCTCTTCTTCTCCCCCCCTCCCTGTAATCTTCTCCCTCCCCCCTGTAATTTTCTTTTCTTCTCCCCCCTTCCCTCCCTGTAATCTCTTCTCCTCCCCCCTAATCTTCTCTTCTTCTCCCCCCTCCAATCTTCTTCACTCCCCCCTCATTCCCTGTAATCTTCTCTTCTTCTCCCTCCAATCTTATCCACTCCCCCTCCCTCCCTGTAATCTTCTCCCCCCTCCCTCCCTGTAATTTTCTTCACTCCCCCCTCCCTCCCTGTAATATTCTTCCCCCTGCCTCCCTGTAATACTCTTCCCCCCTCCCTCCCTGTAATACTCTTCCCCCTCCCTCCCTGTAATACTCTTCCCCCTCCCTCCCTGTAATACTCTTCCCCCTCCCTCCCTGTAATACTCTTCCCCCTCCCTCCCTGTAATATTCTCCCCCTCCCTCCCTGTAATATTCTTCCCCCCTCCCTCCCTGTAATACTCTCCCTCCCTCCCTGTAATATTCTCCCCCTCCCTCCCTGTAATACTCTCCCCCCTCCCTCCCTGTATTACTCTCCCTCCCTCCCTGTAATATTATCCCCCCTCCCTCCCTCCATCCCTGTAATACTCTCCCCCCTCCCTTCCTCTCTGTAATACTCTCCCCCCTGTAATATTCTCCCCCCTGTAATATTCTCCCCCTCCCTGTAATACTCTCCCCCTTCCCTGTAATATTCTCCCCTCCCTCCCTCCCTGTAATACTCCCCCTCCCTCTAATATTCTCCCCCCTCCCTCTCTCCCTGTAATACTCTCCCCCCTCCCTGTAATATTCTCCCCCTCCCTCCCTCCCTGTAATATTCTCCCCCTCCCTCCCTCCCTGTAATACTCTCCCCCCTCCCTGTAATATTATCCCCCCCTCCCTGTAATACTCCCCCCTCCCTCTAATATTCTCCCACCCTCCCTGTAATACTCTCCCCCTCCCTCCCTGTAATACTCTTCCCCCTCCCTCCCTGTAATACTCTTCCCCCTCCCTCCCTGTAATACTCTTCCCCCTCCCTCCCTGTAATACTCTCCCCCCTCCCTGTAATACTCTCCCCCCCCTCCCTGTAATATTTTCCCCCCTCCCTGTAATATTCTCCCCCTCCCTCCCTCCCTGTAATATTCTCCCCCCTCCCTCCCTGTAATACTCTCCCCCCTGTAATATTCTCCCCCTTCCCTCCCGCCCTGTAATACTCTCCCCCCTCCCTCCCTCCCTCCCTGTAATAGTCTTCCCCCTCCCTCCCTCCCTGTAATACTCTCCCCCCTGTAATATTCTCCCCCCCTCCCTCCCTCCCTGTAATACTCTCCCCCCTCCCTCCCTGTAATACTCTCCCCCCCTCCCTGTAATATTCTCCCCCCTCCCTCCCTGTAATACTCCCCCTCCCTCTAATATTCTCCCACCCTCCCTCTCTCCCTGTAATACTCTCCCCCTCCCTCCCTGTAATACTCTTCCCCCCTCCCTCCCTGTAATACTCTCCCCCCCTCCCTGTAATACTCTCCCCCCTCCCTGTAATATTCTCCCCTCCCTCCCTCCCTGTAATACTCCCCCCTCCCTCTAATATTCTCCCCCCTCCCTCTCTCCCTGTAATACTCTCCCCCCCTCCCTGTAATATTCTCCCCCTCCCTCCCTCCCTGTAATACTCTCCCCCTCCCTCCCTCCCTGTAATACTCTCCCCCCTCCCTGTAATATTCCCCCCCTCCCTCCCTGTAATACTCCCCCCTCCCTCTAATATTCTCCCACCCTCCCTCTCTCCCTGTAATACTCTCCCCCTCCCTCCCTGTAATACTCTCCCCCTCCCTCCCTGTAATACTCTTCCCCCTCCCTCCCTGTAATACTCTTCCCCCTCCCTCCCTGTAATACTCTCCCCCCTCCCTCCCTGTAATACTCTCCCCCACCCTGTAATATTCTCCCCCTCCCTCCCTCCCTGTAATACTCCCCCCCCTAATATTCTCCCCCTCCCTCTCTCCCTGTAATACTCTCCCCCTCTCTGTAATATTCTCCCCCTCCCTCCCTGTAATAGTCTCCCCCCTCCCTCACTGTAATACTCTCCCCCCCCTGTAATATTCTCCCCCCTCCCTCCCTCCCTCCCTGTAATACTCTCTCCCCCCCTCCCTCCCATACCCCCCCCTCCAATCTTCTCCTCACCTCCCCTGTAGCGTGTGCACTTCCTGTTAGTCCGGCCGGGTCGCGGACCGTAGAGGAGCTCGGCCACGCTACAGGGAAGGGGAGGTGAGGCAGTGCGGCAGTCGTCTGAGCGCTCAGACGGCTGTGGCATTTAAAGGGCCGGCGATGGGGGCGCAGGGCGCCCCCTCCTATATGGCGCCCTAGGCGGCTGCCTAGTTCGCCTTATAGAAAGCGCCGGCCCTGAGGGTATGGGTTAACGTGAAACATTATGTGTCCACCGATCCTTTATTAACCACTAGAAAAACTCCAGGCTTACTATTTTTTCAGTACTCGATCAGGGTTATTCAATAATGTGAGAATTCTAATTGAATTTTACATTTAACATAAAAATTGGCAGACTGGAAACATAGCGGCACTGGAGAATGTTTCCAGCTACTTTGGACTTAAATGTAAAATTTGCTTTGAATTCTCAATTCAGTGAATAGTCCTTAAGGTGGATGGGATTGTGTGTGCCCCAACTCCTCGTAATAATACACACCCACTACATTCTTCTTATGGATAGAGAGGGACACTTTAACGTTTGTGGTGTCATTGGAGGTGTGGCCAGGGGCGCGGCTGTTCTGTGAAATTTTAACTGACTTACTAATAACAATTTATAGAACTAAGATGCAATTTAGAAGAAAAACAATGTCTTTACACAGATTGATTTTTAAACGCGTTTATTGTAGTTTAAAGACACATTACTGGGAGTATTATTGCTGTGGAGCTCTGTTATACACTCAGACACATTACTGGGAGTATTATTGCTGTGGAGCTCTGTTATACGCTCAGACACATTACTGGGGGTATTATTGCTGTGGGGCTCTGTTATACACTCAGACACATTACTGGGAGTATTATTGCTGTGGAGCTCTGTTATACACTCAGACACATTACTGGGAGTATTATTGCTGTGGAGCTCTGTTATACACTCAGACACATTACTGGGAGTGTTATTGCTGTGGAGCTCTGTTATGCACTCAGACACATTACTGGGAGTATTATTGCCGTGGAGCTCTGTTATACACTCAGACACATTACTGGGAGTATTATTGCTGTGAAGCTCTGTTATACACTCAGACACATTACTGGGAGTATTATTGCTGTGGAGCTCTGTTATACACTCAGGCACATTACTGGGGGTATTATTGCTGTGGAGCTCTGTTATACACTCAGACACATTACTGGGAGTATTATTGCTGTGGAGCTCTGTTATACACTCAGACACATTACTGGGAGTATTATTGCTGTGGAGCTCTGTTATACACTCAGACACATTACTGGGAGTATTATTGCTGTGGGGCTCTGTTATACACTCAGACACATTACTGGGAGTATTATTGCTGTGGATCTCTGTCATACACTCAGACACATTACTGGGAGTATTATTGCTGTGGAGCTCTGTTATACACTCAGACACATTACCGGGAGTACTATTGCTGTGGAGCTCTGTTATACACTCAGACACATTACTGGGAGTATTATTGCTGTGGAGCTCTGTTATACACTCAGGCACATTACTGGGGGTATTATTGCTGTGGAGCTCTGTTATACAATCAGGCACATTACTGGGAGTATTATTGCTGTGGAGCTCTGTTATACACTCAGACACATTACTGGGAGTATTATTGCTGTGGAGCTCTGTTATACACTCAGACACATTACTGGGAGTATTATTGCTGTGGAGCTCTGTTATACACTCAGTCACATTACTGGGAGTATTATTGCTGTGGAGCTCTGTTATACACTCAGACACATTACTGGGAGTATTATTGCTGTGGATCTCTGTCATACACTCAGACACATTACTGGGAGTATTATTGCTGTGAAGCTCTGTTATACACTCAGACACATTACTGGGAATATTATTACTGTGGAGCTCTGTTATACACTCAGACACATTACTGGGAATATTATTACTGTGGAGCTCTGTTATACACTCAGACACATTACTGGGAGTATTATTGCTGTGGAGCTCTGTTATACACTCAGTCACATTACTGGGAGTATTATTGCTGTGGAGCTCTGTTATACACTCAGTCACATTACTGGGAGTATTATTGCTGTGGAGCTCTGTTATACACTCAGACACATTACTGGGAGTATTATTGCTGTGGATCTCTGTCATACACTCAGACACATTACTGGGAGTATTATTGCTGTGAAGCTCTGTTATACACTCAGACACATTACTGGGAATATTATTACTGTGGAGCTCTGTGATACACTCAGACACATTACTGGGAATATTATTACTGTGGAGCTCTGTTATACACTCAGACACATTACTGGGAGTATTATTGCTGTGGAGCTCTGTTATACACTCAGACACATTACTGGGAGTATTATTGCTGTGGAGCTCTGTTATACACTCAGACACATTACTGGGAGTATTATTGCTGTGGAGCTCTGTTATACACTCAGACACATTACTGGGAGTATTATTGCTGTGGAGCTCTGTTATACACTCAGACACATTACTGGGAGTATTATTGCTGTGGAGCTCTGTTATACACTCAGACACATTACTGGGAGTATTATTGCTGGGAGCTCTGTTATACACTCAGACACATTACTGGGAATATTATTACTGTGGAGCTCTGTTATACACTCAGACACATTACTGGGAGTATTATTGCTGTGGAGCTCTGTTATACACTCAGTCACATTACTGGGAGTATTATTGCTGTGGAGCTCTGTTATACACTCAGACACATTACCGGGAGTACTATTGCTGTGGAGCTCTGTTATACACTCAGACACATTACTGGGAGTATTATTGCTGTGGAGCTCTGTTATACACTCAGACACATTACTGGGAGTATTATTGCTGTGGAGCTCTGTTATACACTCAGACACATTACTGGGAGTATTATTGCTGGGGAGCTCTGTTATACACTCAGACACATTACTGGGAGTATTATTGCTGTGGAGCTCTGTTATACACTCAGACACATTACTGGGAGTATTATTGCTGGGGAGCTCTGTTATACACTCAGGCACATTACTGGGAGTATTATTGCTGTGGAGCTCTGTTATACCCTCAGACACATTACTGGGAGTATTATTGCTGTGAAGCTCTGTTATACACTCAGGCACATTACTGGGAGTATTATTGCTGTGGAGCTCTGTTATACCCTCAGACACATTACTGGGAGTATTATTGCTGTGGAGCTCTGTTATACACACAGACACATTACTGGGAGTATTATTGCTGGGGAGCTCTGTTATACACTCAGGCACATTACTGGGAGTATTATTGCTGTGGAGCTCTGTTATACCCTCAGACACATTACTGGGAGTATTATTGCTGTGAAGCTCTGTTATACACTCAGGCACATTACTGGGAGTATTATTGCTGTGGAGCTCTGTTATACCCTCAGACACATTACTGGGAGTATTATTGCTGTGGAGCTCTGTTATACACACAGACACATTACTGGGAGTATTATTGCTGTGAAGCTCTGTTACAACAATCAAGTAACACACATTCATATAAAATGTAAGTTATTTGGCCTGTTAATGTAATGACAGGAATGAATTGTAGATAACTCCCTAATTCCCACGGTATTAGGGAGCTATCTACTAAAAGGCTGAAATACCTAAATTGGTCTTTCAGCCAAATTTACAAATACTAAGTAAAGATTACTTAGTATTAGTAAATTATACCCCTACTCGCTATACCGCGAGTAGGGGCATGTCTATTAAACAGTGAGCAGCCTGTGGCGGCTCACTGTAAAAAACAAACAAAAATAAAAAAAAACACGTCACCCCTCCCCCTCCTAACCTGAAGGGGGGACCTATTGCCCCCCCCGTCCCCCACCCCTAAACGGCGGGTGGGGGGCCTAAAGTAAAATAAGGGGGGGGGGACCTATTGTCCTTCCCCCAGACCCCACCCATGAGCGGCAGGTGGGGGCCCTAAATCAGAATAAGGGGGGCACCTAAAATACTAATTAGGGGGGGGACCTAATGTCCTCCCCCGTGGCCCCCACCCCTGAGCGGTGGGTAGGGGCCCTAAATACTAATTAGGGGGGGAGACCTAATGTCCTGCCTGTCAGAGCACTCTGATTGGATGGCTTAAACCCACCAATCAGAGTGCTCTGAGCCTAATTGCAGGGCGGGGCAAGGCCTTCCCCCACCCTGCAGAGCTCAGTCTGCGCGGAGCCCTCGCCGGGTGAAGATGGATTTTTTTTTTTTAAAGTGCGGTTATTATGGCTTTTTATTTTACCTTTTTTGGGGCTGAAAAAATAAGATTTTAGAAGAAAGAAAACATCAAATGGTAAGTTTTATTTAATTTATTTTCAGGTACTTAGTTAAATGGTCCCCCCTTTAATATTTTTAGGGTGAGGGGGCCCCCCTCAAGCGTGGGGCCAGGGGGGAGGACTTTACGTCCTCCCCCTCATTCTAATTTAGGGCCCCTACCCACCACTCAGGGGTAGGGGTCAGGGGGGAGGACATTACGTCCCCCCCAATTAGTATTTTAGGGCCCCAACCCACCGCTCAGGGGTGGGGGCCAGGGGGGAGGACATTAGGTCCTCCCCCTCATTCTAATTTAGGGCCCCCACCCACTGCTCAGGGGTGGGGGCCAGGTGGGAGTAATTAGGTCCCCCCAATTAGTATTTAGGGCCCCCACCCAGCGCTATGGGGTGGGGGCCAGGGGGAGGACATTAGGTCTCCCCCCTAATTAGTATTTAGGGCCCCCATCCACCGCCCAGGGGTGGGGGCCAGGGGAGAGGACATTAGGTCCTCCCCCTCATTCTAATTTAGGGCCCCCACCCACCAGGGGCCAGGGGGAGGACATTAGGTCCCCCCTAATTAGTATTTAGGACCCCTACCCACCGCTCAGGGGTGGGAGCCAGGAGGAGGACATTAGGTACCCCCCTCACTCTAATTTAGGGCCCCCACCAACCGCTCAGGGGTGGGGGCCAGGGGGGAGGACATTAGGTCCCCCTCCTAATTAGTATTTAGGGACCCCACCCACTGCCCAGGGGTGGGGGCCAGTGGGGAGGACATTAGGTCCCCCCCCTAATTAGTATTTAGGGCCCCCGCCCACCGCTCAGGGGTGGGGGCCTGGGGGGAGGACAATAGGCCCCCCCATTATTTTACTTTAGGGCCCCTACCCGCCACTCAGGGGTGGGGGCCGGGGGGGGCAATAGGCTCTCCTTATTCTAATTTAGGGCCCCCACCCGCCGCTCAGGGGTGGGGGCTCGGGAGGGGGTACCCTTTTTAAAAAAAAACATTTTTTAACAGTGAGCAGCCACAGGCTGTAGCGGTATAGCGAGTAGGGGCACAATTTACTAATACTAAGTAATCTTTACTTAGTATTAGTAAATTTGGCTGAAAGACCAATTTAAGTCTTTCAGCCTTTTGGTAGATAACTCCCTAATACCGTGGGAATTAGGGAGTAATCTACCAAGCAGCTGCAAGAGAAGTTGCCGAAGTTGCCGAAGTTGCCGAAGTTGCCGAAGTGTCGAAGTGTCGAATTTCGGAATGCCAAACCGAAAATTTTTCCCATGCACATGCCTAGAAATTTGTAAGGCAGCTACTTGGTTCTCTGCTCTTTTTATGAAACATTATAAACTGGATTTGTCTTCTAGCTATTCTTAGTTTCGCAAAAGGAGCTTGGCTTCAGTGGCTCGGAGATGATAATAAAATTATTTGTTTGAGCATATATGGGGTGTACTGTCAAATTTGTTATCCTTCACTTCTTTGTAGTTTGATGCTGCCATGTTTAACCAGGAAAGAGGAAAATGTATTTCACACTTACCATCATTGTCTTTTCCTGGCTATTCTACCGGGCAGCATCACACTCCCTCCCTTCTGAATTCTTCAACTTTTTAAAAATCTGGGGAGTTTAGGAGGTGGCGGCTTTTATTAACTATTCTCAATTGTTTAATTATAATGTAATAATACCTGCCCTAACAGCTGGGGAGAAGCTAATGTGATGCTACCATGTAGAATAAACAACAAAAGATAATTACAGTAATTATGAAATACATTTTCCTCATCAGTAAATAGCCCTGCCTATGTTATAACATGTCTATGGGTGTGAGAATGTTACTCTGCTGTGCTACATGTCATGGTATGATTACGGCATGCAGCCCTACCTTCTGCTTCCACCTCCCCCCCCCTCATTCCTGGCTCTCACACAAGACTATTCACTAAATACTAAATTGTTGGGAATTTCTAGAGAATTGCACATTTTAGGCCAAAACAACTTTGCTGAAACCATAATATATGGAAACTTTTTCGGATTTAGTATTTTTTTTTTTTCAATTTGAATTTTATTGAAAATTTTCATCGTTGAACTTCTTTACCATATTATGAGTAGGATAGCGAAGGAAACATTACGTCATAGAAAAGTATGTATTGGCAATGCTATGCAGGAAATAATAACATATATCATATATACATTAACTTGTAATAACGAGAATTCAAGGACAGTTCTGTTCTGTGCCGGGGCTCCCTTATATCAGCCTCTCTTTACTTGCCGTGTTGGAGTGGTTACGCGGTGGATGCTCCCTTGATTCGGGTTCTATCCTGAGCCTTAGGAGATTGTGGGAGTTTGGAGGAGTGCAGTGGGCTTTTGTGACTTGAGGTATAGAGCCGACTTGGCTCAAATCCTGTTAGGTGAACACTGGCAGAGGTTGGCAGAGTACACGCTGAAGGCCTGACACCCAGACGCTTGCAGACAACTAACTGCTATTAGCTTACAGTGAAAAACTTTTTTTCTTTTTAAAAGCACGCTATTGTGACACCAGATATGAGTGGCAAAGTACACTGGCAGAGGCTGGCAGAGTACACGCTGAAGGCCTGACACCCAGAAGCTTGCAGACAACTAACTGCTATTAGCTTACAGTGAAAACCTTTTTTTTCTTTTTAAAGGCACGCTATAGAGACACCAGATATGAGTGGCAAAGTGCACTTGCAAAGGTTGGCAGAGTACACGCTGAAGGCCTGACACCCGCTTTAAGGACACTGAGTGCCATTAGCTTACAGTGAAAAAGTTTTTTCTTTTTAAAGGCATGCTATAGTGACACCAGATGTGAGTGGCAAAGTGCACTTGCAGAGGTTGGTAGAGTACACGCTGAAGGCCTGACACCCAGACGCTTGCAGACAACTAACTGCTATTAGCTTACAGTGAAAAACTTTTTTTCTTTTTAAAGGCACGCTATTGTGACACCAGATATGAGTGGCAAAGTACACTGGCAGAGGTTGGCAGAGTACACGCTGAAGGCCTGACACCCAGACGCTTGCAGACAACTAACTGCTATTAGCTTACAGTGAAAAACTTTTTTTCTTTTTAAAGGCACGCTATAGAGACACCAGATATGAGTGGCAAAGTACACTGGCAGAGGTTGGCAGAGTACACGCTGAAGGCCTGACACCCAGACACTTGGAGACAACTAACTGCTATTCAATCTATTACAGTGAAAAAATTTAGTTTTGTTTTTAAATGCAAGCTTAAGCTATTGTGACACCAGATATAAGTGGCGGCACTGGGCAAGTGGGCACAGTATCCACTGTGAGCCTGACACAGAAGCTGGCAGGCAGGCAACTGCAATTACATTACACAGAAAAAAAAAAAAAGCAGACTGATGTTATAGCCCTAAAAAGGGCTTTTTGGGGTGCTGTCCTTACAGCAGAGATCAGATGAGTCCTTCAGGACTGTAGTGGACACTGAATACCCTAGCTTAGCTATCAATTTCCCTATCAAATGAGCAGCAGCTACACTTTCCCTCCTCTATCTAAGAATGCAGCTTCAGAATGAATCTAAAATGGATGCTGTACAGGAGGTGGGAGGGTCTGGAAGGGAGGGTCTGCTGCTAATTTGCTGGAATGTGTCTGCTGACCGTGAGGCACAGGGTCAAAGTTTACTCAATGATGACAAATAGGGGGCGGATCGAACCGCGCATGTGTTCGCCCGCCGTGGCGAACGCGAACACGCTATGTTCGCCAGGAACTATTCGCCAGCGAACAGTTCGGGACATCACTAGTGTCCTAGAAATATAGAATCTTATTCTCACATGTTCTAGAAATATAGAATGTTACTCTCACATGTTCCAGAAATATAGAATGTTACTCTCACATGTTCTAGAAATATAGAATGTTACTCTCACATGTTCTAGAAATATAGAATGTTACTCTCACATGTTCCAGAAATATAGAATGTTACTCTCACATGTTCTAGAAATATAGAATGTTACTCTCAGATGTTCTAGAAATATAGAATGTTACTCTCAGATGTTCTAGAAATATAGAATGTTACTCTCAGATGTTCTAGAAATATAGAATGTTACTCTCACATGTTCTAGAAATATAGAATGTTACTCTCAGATGTTCTAGAAATATAGAATGTTACTCTCACATGTTCCAGAAATATAGAATGTTACTCTCACATGTTCTAGAAATATAGAGTGTTATTCTCACATGTTCCAGAAATATAGAATGTTACTCTCACATGTTCTAGAAATATAGAATGTTACTCTCAGATGTTCTAGAAATATAGAATGTTACTCTCACATGTTCCAGAAATATAGAATGTTACTCTCACATGTTCTAGAAATATAGAATGTTACTCTCAGATGTTCTAGAAATATAGAATGTTACTCTCAGATGTTCTAGAAATATAGAATGTTACTCTCACATGTTCTAGAAATATAGAATGTTACTCTCAGATGTTCTAGAAATATAGAATGTTACTCTCACATGTTCCAGAAATATAGAATGTTACTCTCACATGTTCTAGAAATATAGAGTGTTATTCTCACATGTTCCAGAAATATAGAATGTTACTCTCACATGTTCTAGAAATATAGAATGTTACTCTCAGATGTTCTAGAAATATAGAATGTTACTCTCACATGTTCCAGAAATATAGAATGTTACTCTCACATGTTCTAGAAATATAGAATGTTACTCTCACATGTTCCAGAAATATAGAATGTTACTCTCAGATGTTCTAGAAATATAGAATGTTACTCTCAGATGTTCTAGAAATATAGAATGTTACTCTCAGATGTTCTAGAAATATAGAATGTTATTCTCACATGTTCCAGAAATATAGAATGTTACTCTCACATGTTCTAGAAATATAGAATGTTACTCTCAGATGTTCTAGAAATATACAACAAATACCAGAAAGTGTGCAGCGCTATTAACAGATATACAAAATATGGTGTATTCACCCAATGTGTATATATATAAACAATAAATACCCAATTGTAATGTATATCAGTGGGTAGTATATCAGTAGGTATCACTCCTATATACAAAAGATAAGGAAAACCATAGCATAATACTGGTTTTCCTTATCTTTTGTATATAGGAGTGATACCTACTGATATACTACCCACTGATATACATTACAATTGGGTATTTATTGTTTATATATATACACATTGGGTGAATACACCATATTTTGTATATCTGTTAATAGCGCTGCACACTTTCTGGTATTTGTTGTGTTCTTTATTGCTGTGGGACCTTTTGTGATTAAATCCCACTAGTGTGTTTCAGCAGCTGTTCTTTAGCGCCATAAGCTATACCTCTTCTCCAATTTGTTCTAGAAATATAGAATGCTACTCTCACATGTTCTAGAAATATAGAATGTTACTCTCACATGTTCCAGAAATATAGAATGTTACTCTCAGATGTTCTAGAAATATAGAATGTTACTCTCAGATGTTCTAGAAATATAGAATGTTACTCTCAGATGTTCTAGAAATATAGAATGTTACTCTCACATGTTCTAGAAATATAGAATGTTACTCTCAGATGTTCTAGAAATATAGAATGTTACTCTCACATGTTCCAGAAATATAGAATGTTACTCTCACATGTTCTAGAAATATAGAGTGTTATTCTCACATGTTCCAGAAATATAGAATGTTACTCTCACATGTTCTAGAAATATAGAATGTTACTCTCAGATGTTCTAGAAATATAGAATGTTACTCTCACATGTTCCAGAAATATAGAATGTTACTCTCACATGTTCTAGAAATATAGAATGTTACTCTCACATGTTCCAGAAATATAGAATGTTACTCTCACATGTTCTAGAAATATAGAATGTTACTCTCAGATGTTCTAGAAATATAGAATGTTACTCTCAGATGTTCTAGAAATATAGAATGTTACTCTCACATGTTCCAGAAATATAGAATGTTACTCTCACATGTTCTAGAAATATAGAATGTTACTCTCAGATGTTCTAGAAATATAGAATGTTACTCTCAGATGTTCTAGAAATATAGAATGTTACTCTCAGATGTTCTAGAAATATAGAATGTTACTCTCAGATGTTCTAGAAATATAGAATGTTACTCTCACATGTTCCAGAAATATAGAATGTTACTCTCACATGTTCTAGAAATATAGAATGTTACTCTCAGATGTTCTAGAAATATACAACAAATACCAGAAAGTGTGCAGCGCTATTAACAGATATACAAAATATGGTGTATTCACCCAATGTGTATATATATAAACAATAAATACCCAATTGTAATGTATATCAGTGGGTAGTATATCAGTAGGTATCACTCCTATATACAAAAGATAAGGAAAACCATAGCATAATACTGGTTTTCCTTATCTTTTGTATATAGGAGTGATACCTACTGATATACTACCCACTGATATACATTACAATTGGGTATTTATTGTTTATATATATACACATTGGGTGAATACACCATATTTTGTATATCTGTTAATAGCGCTGCACACTTTCTGGTATTTGTTGTGTTCTTTATTGCTGTGGGACCTTTTGTGATTAAATCCCACTAGTGTGTTTCAGCAGCTGTTCTTTAGCGCCATAAGCTATACCTCTTCTCCAATTTGTTCTAGAAATATAGAATGCTACTCTCACATGTTCTAGAAATATAGAATGTTACTCTCACATGTTCCAGAAATATAGAATGTTACTCTCAGATGTTCTAGAAATATAGAATGTTTCTCTCACATGTTCCAGAAATATAGAATGTTACTCTCAGATGTTCTAGAAATATAGAATGTTACTCTCACATGTTCCAGAAATATAGAATGTTACTCTCAGATGTTCTAGAAATATAGAATGTTACTCTCACATGTTCCAGAAATATAGAATGTTACTCTCACATGTTCTAGAAATATAGAGTGTTATTCTCACATGTTCCAGAAATATAGAATGTTACTCTCACATGTTCTAGAAATATAGAATGTTACTCTCAGATGTTCTAGAAATATAGAATGTTACTCTCACATGTTCCAGAAATATAGAATGTTACTCTCACATGTTCTAGAAATATAGAATGTTACTCTCACATGTTCCAGAAATATAGAATGTTACTCTCACATGTTCTAGAAATATAGAATGTTACTCTCACATGTTCCAGAAATATAGAATGTTACTCTCAGATGTTCTAGAAATATAGAATGTTACTCTCAGATGTTCTAGAAATATAGAATGTTACTCTCAGATGTTCTAGAAATATAGAATGTTACTCTCACATGTTCTAGAAATATAGAATGTTACTCTCAGATGTTCTAGAAATATAGAATGTTACTCTCACATGTTCCAGAAATATAGAATGTTACTCTCACATGTTCTAGAAATATAGAGTGTTATTCTCACATGTTCCAGAAATATAGAATGTTACTCTCACATGTTCTAGAAATATAGAATGTTACTCTCACATGTTCCAGAAATATAGAATGTTACTCTCACATGTTCTAGAAATATAGAATGTTACTCTCAGATGTTCTAGAAATATAGAATGTTACTCTCACATGTTCCAGAAATATAGAATGTTACTCTCACATGTTCTAGAACTATAGAATGTTACTCTCACATGTTCCAGAAATATAGAATGTTACTCTCACATGTTCTAGAAATATAGAATGTTACTCTCAGATGTTCTAGAAATATAGAATGTTACTCTCAGATGTTCTAGAAATATAGAATGTTACTCTCACATGTTCCAGAAATATAGAATGTTACTCTCACATGTTCTAGAAATATAGAATGTTACTCTCAGATGTTCTAGAAATATAGAATGTTACTCTCAGATGTTCTAGAAATATAGAATGTTACTCTCAGATGTTCTAGAAATATAGAATGTTACTCTCACATGTTCCAGAAATATAGAATGTTACTCTCACATGTTCTAGAAATATAGAATGTTACTCTCAGATGTTCTAGAAATATAGAATGTTACTCTCACATGTTCCAGAAATATAGAATGTTACTCTCACATGTTCTAGAAATATAGAATGTTACTCTCAGATGTTCTAGAAATATAGAATGTTACTCTCAGATGTTCTAGAAATATAGAATGTTACTCTCAGATGTTCTAGAAATATAGAATGTTACTCTCACATGTTCCAGAAATATAGAATGTTACTCTCACATGTTCTAGAAATATAGAATGTTACTCTCAGATGTTCTAGAAATATACAACAAATACCAGAAAGTGTGCAGCGCTATTAACAGATATACAAAATATGGTGTATTCACCCAATGTGTATATATATAAACAATAAATACCCAATTGTAATGTATATCAGTGGGTAGTATATCAGTAGGTATCACTCCTATATACAAAAGATAAGGAAAACCATAGCATAATACTGGTTTTCCTTATCTTTTGTATATAGGAGTGATACCTACTGATATACTACCCACTGATATACATTACAATTGGGTATTTATTGTTTATATATATACACATTGGGTGAATACACCATATTTTGTATATCTGTTAATAGCGCTGCACACTTTCTGGTATTTGTTGTGTTCTTTATTGCTGTGGGACCTTTTGTGATTAAATCCCACTAGTGTGTTTCAGCAGCTGTTCTTTAGCGCCATAAGCTATACCTCTTCTCCAATTTGTTCTAGAAATATAGAATGCTACTCTCACATGTTCTAGAAATATAGAATGTTACTCTCACATGTTCCAGAAATATAGAATGTTACTCTCAGATTTTCTAGAAATATAGAATGTTACTCTCAGATGTTCTAGAAATATAGAATGTTACTCTCACATGTTCCAGAAATATAGAATGTTACTCTCAGATGTTCTAGAAATATAGAATGTTACTCTCAGATTTTCTAGAAATATAGAATGTTTCTCTCACATGTTCCAGAAATATAGAATGTTACTCTCACATGTTCCAGAAATATAGAATGTTACTCTCAGATGTTTTAATCTAGAAATATTGAATGTGATTTGCAAGTTTCAAGACTGATTTAAAGAGAGAGAGAGAGAGTGAGAGAAAAAAGAAACCTAGAGAATGAGATTAAGAGACAGATTCTACCTGACCTTATAACTTTGATATACATTTTTAATACATTAATATAGACAATCTCATCATAGATAGTGTTGTCGCGAACCCGAAATTTTCGCGAACTTCCGCAAATGTTCGCGAACCGGCGAACCGCCATTGACTTCAATGGGCAGGCGAATTTTAAAACCAACAGGGACTCTTTCTGGCCACAAAAGTGATGGAAAAGTTGTTTCAAGGGGACTAACACCTGGACTGTGGCATGCCGGAGGGGGATCCATGGCAAAACTCCCATGGAAAATTACACAGTTGATGCAGAGTCTGCTTTTAATCCATAAAGGGCAGAAATCACCTACCATTGACACCTGTCCTCAAAGCCCCTGATACACACTGACACAGAGCAGAATAGAGACTGTTCCCTGTCCTCAGAGACCATGATACACACTGACACAGAGCAGAATAGAGACTGTTACCCCTACATAGGGTCACTTGGCAGATATGGCGGGGTCGTGGGAGGGGGAGGATGACTTTCACCTCTTCCCCTGTTACATTCCCGTTGTGCTGTGACATCACCCTTATACGCTGTGTAAAGCATACTATTTAATTTGATCAGCATGGCCACTTGAGTTTTTATAGTTTTCACGCTGCTTGTAGTTTATATATGGTTCACAAAAATCAAACAAACGATAAAGTAAACGTGTAAGGATTCAGAATATTCTTTCAAACCCTTACACATTGTGTGTACATATTTTTTGTCTTAAGTTTGTGGCTTTAAAGAGGTTTACGTTGTTTCTATGATGTGCATAACATGTTCTTGTAAATGTTTGTTAAATTTTTCCTGGAATTGTAATTTTTCAATCTGAATAAAGATAGTCAAATCCCTGATACACACTGACACAGAGCAGAATAGGGACTGTTCCCCCTACATAGGGTCACTTGGCAGATATGGATTGACACCTATCCTAATGATCCCTGATACACACTGACACAGAGCAGAATAGAGACTGTTCCCCCTACATAGGGTCACTTGGCAGATATGGATTGACACCTGTCCTCAAAACCCCTGATACACACTGACACAGAGCAGAATAGGGACTGTTCCTCCTACATAGGGTCACTTGGCAGATATGGATTGACACCTGTCCTCAAAACCCCTGATACACACTGACACAGAGCAGAATAGGGACTGTTCCCCCTACATAGGGTCACTTGGCAGATATGGATTGACACCTGTCCTCAAAACCCCTGATACACACTGACACAGAGCAGAATAGAGACTGTTCCCTGTCCACAGAGACCATGATACACACTGACACAGAGCAGAATAGAGACTGTTCACCGTCCACAGAGACCATGATACACACTGACACAGAGCAGAATAGAGACTGTTCCCCGTCCACAGAGACCATGATACACACTGACACAGAGCAGAATAGAGACTGTTCCCCGTCCACAGAGACCATGATACACACTGACACAGAGCAGAATAGAGACTGTTCCCCGTCCACAGAGTCCATGATACACACTGACACAGAGCAGAATAGACACTGTTCCCCGTCCACAGAGACCATGATACACACTGACACAGAGCAGAATAGAGACTGTTCCCCGTCCACAGAGACCATGATGCACACTGACACAGAGCAGAATAGAGACTGTTCCCCGTCCACAGAGTCCATGATACACACTGACACAGAGCAGAATAGAGACTGTTCCCCGTCCACAGAGACCATGATACACACTGACACAGAGCAGAATAGGGACTGTTACCCCTACATAGGGTCACTTGGCAGGTATGGATTGACACCTGTCCTCAAAGCTCATGATACACACTGGGGGGAGCTACTGTCCTCCCCAACCCCTGCGCGGTGGGTGGGGGCCATAAATCACAATGGGATGGACCTACTGATAGGAGTGGAGTATTGTTCATATCAGTTTAATACCTTCCGCGTCTCCTATCAGTGGACGTGTATATGGCAGCCATTTTAGGAACTGCACACCTGGGACCCGAGCAAGGTCACCTCGTTCAAGCTGCTCTGGTTCCTTGATGAGCCAGCTGCCCGTGAGTTAACATGTCCCGTGGAGAAGCACTCTGTCCTGTAAAGCCTCACCACAAAAAAATTAAATAAATAACAGCACTCGGAGTGGTGAGTTTAGTAAATGTTCATATCAGTTTAATACCTTCCGCGTCTCCTATCAGTGGACGTGTATATGGCAGCCATTTTAGGAACCGCACACCTGGGACCCGAGCAAGGTCACCTCTTTCAACAGGCGACATGATTTGGCCCTGTAAAACTATCCTGGATATTCTCTACAATTTCTATGGATATGGCATTGATTTATGTAACAGGGAGATGGAAGAAGATGCTTGGTCGGTCCTCTTACTTGAAATTTGGGGCACTGCGCGGGCAAGCTAATGTGCCACCAGATAGGAGTGGTGAGTTTAGTATTGTTCATATCAGTTTAATACCTTCCGCGTCTCCTATCAGAGGACATGTATATGGCAGCCATTTTAGGAACCGCACACCTGGGACCCGAGCAAGGTCACCTCTTTCAACAGGCGACATGATTTGGCCCTGTAAAACTATCCTGGATATTCTCTACAATTTCTATGGATATGGCATTGATTTATGTAACAGGGAAATGGAAGAAGATGCTTGGTTGGTCCTCTTACTTGAAATTTGGGGCACTGCGCGGGCAAGCTAATGTGCCACCAGATAGGAGTGGTGAGTTTAGTATTGTTCATATCAGTTTAATACCTTCCGCGTCTCCTATCAGTGGACGTGTAAATGGCAGAGATTTTTAATTGTTGAATCACCTCCCCTTTTTAGGCCAAGGTGGGAAGATGCTTAGACCACTGGTATATTGGTGCCATCTTGGAGGATTTTTTTTGGGTTTGGTTTTTGAAGCCACAGTGCTGCACCAGTGGGCCTAAAAATTAGGCATGTACACATGCCTGAAAAATTTGGTATTGTTGCAGCCGCTGCTGTAGCAGCGGCCAGAAAAATTGATGTTTGTTTCACAGGCAGAAAGTGCCCTAAAACATGGCGGCTTGAACCCTAGTTGGTGGCGGATAAGTCACGCAAGTCAAACGTCATTCAGAGCTAAAATACAGCAGCGTGTGGACCATTTTTAGCCCAAGGCAGCTCATCTCATCAGGCCTTTTTTAATCGAATGTATCGCCCAGTGTCAGTCCCTTCGGGATCCATCCCTCATTCATCTTAATAAAGGTGAGGTAATCTAGACTTTTTTGACCTAGGCGACTTCTCTTCTCAGTGACAATACCTCCTGCTGCACTGAAGGTCCTTTCTGACAGGACACTTGAAGCGGGGCAGGCCAGAAGTTCTATCGCAAATTGGGATAGCTCAGGCCACAGGTCAAGCCTGCACACCCAGTAGTCAAGGGGTTCATCGCTCCTCAGAGTGTCGATATCTGCAGTTAAGGCGAGGTAGTCTGCTACCTGTCGGTCGAGTCGCTCTCTGAGGGTGGATCCCGAAGGGCTGTGGCGATGCATAGGACTTAAAAAGGTCCGCATGTCCTCCATCAACAACACGTCTTTAAAGCGTCCTGTCCTTGCCGGCGTGGTCGTGGGAGGAGGAGGAGGAGGAGGATGACTTCCACCTCTACCCCTGTTAGATTCCCGTTGTGCTGTGACATCACCCTTTTAAGCTGTGTAAAGCATACTTTTTAATTTATTTTGCAAATGCTGCATCCTTTCCGACTTGTTGTAATTCGGTAACATTTCCGCCACTTTCTGCTTATACCGGGGGTCTAGTAGCGTGGACACCCAGTACAGGTCGTTCTCCTTCAGCCTTTTTATACGAGGGTCCCTCAACAGGCAGGACAGCATGAAAGACCCCATTTGCACAAGGTTGGATGCCGAGCTACTCATTTCCCGTTCCTCCTCCTCACTGATGTCATTGAAGGTATGTTCTTCCCCCCAGCCACGTACAACACCACGGGTACCAGATAGGTGACAACGAGCACCCTGGGATGCCTGTTGTGTTTGGTCTTGCTCCTCCTCCTCCTCCTCAAAGCTACAATCCTCCTCTGACTCCTCTTCCTCACAATCCTCTTCCAGCGTTGCCGCAGGTCCAGCAAGCGATGCTGATAAGGCTGTTTCTGGTGGTGATGGTGACCACAACTCTTCCTCTTCCTCTTCACGCTCATCTACAGCCTGATCCAGCACTCTTCGCAGGGCACGCTCCAGGAAGAAAACAAATGGTATGATGTCGCTGATGGTGCCTTCGTTGCGACTGACTAGGTTTGCCACCTCCTCAAAAGGACGCATGAGCCTACAGGCATTGCGCATGAGCGTCCAGTAACGTGGCAAAAAAATTCCCAGCTCCCCAGAGGCTGTCTTAGCACCCCGGTCATACAAATATTCATTAACAGCTTTTTCTTGTTGGAGCAGGCGGTCGAACATTAGGAGTGTTGAATTCCAACGTGTAGGGCTGTCGCAAATCAAGCGCCTCACTGGCATGTTGTTTCGCCGCTGGATATCGGCAAAGTGAGCCATGGCCGTGTAGGAACGCCTGAAATGGCCACACACCTTCCTGGCCTGCTTCAGGACGTCCTGTAAGCCTGTGTACTTATGCACAAAGCGTTGTACGATCAGATTACACACATGTGCCATGCACGGCACATGTGTCAACTTGCCCAACTTCAATGCCGCTATCAAATTTTTTCCGTTGTCACACACCACTTTGCCGATATCCAGTTGCTGCGGAGTCAGCCACTTTTCCACCTGTGCGTTCAGGGCGGACAGGAGTGCTTGTCCGGTGTGACTCTCTGCTTTCAAGCAAGTTAAACCCAAGACGGCGTGACACTGCCGTATCCGGGATGTGGAATAGTACCTGGGGAGCTGGGGGGGTGCCGTTGATGTGGAGCAAGAAGCAGCGGCACAAGAGGACTCAGCCGAGGAGGTTATGGAAGAGGATGGAGTAGGAGGAGGAGTAGGAGGAGTAGAGGAGGTGGCAGCAGGACTGCCTGCAATTCGTGGCGGTGTCACCAACTCCTCTGCAATGCCACGCATTCCTTGCTTGTCAGCCGTCAGCAGGTTTACCCAATGCGCAGTGTAGGTGATATACCTGCCCTGACCATGCTTTGCAGACCAGGTATCAGTGGTCAGATGGACCCTTGCCCCAACACTGTGTGCCAGACATGCCATGACTTCCTTTTGCACAATCGAGTACAAGTTGGGGATTGCCTTTTGTGAAAAGAAATTCCGTCCGGGTACCTTCCACTGCGGTGTCCCAATAGCTACAAATTTTTTGAACGCCTCAGACTCAACCAGATTGTATGGTAATAGCTGGCGGGCTAATAGTTCGGACAAGCCAGCTGTCAGACGCTGGGCAAGGGGGTGACTTGGTGACATTGGCTTCTTACGCTCAAACATGTCCTTGACAGACACATGACTGTGGGCAGATGAGCGGGAACTGCTCAAGGCGGGAGACGGAGTGGCGGATGGTTGAGAGGGGGCAAGAAGGACAGCAGTGGTTGACGTGGCTGAAGATGCTGGACCAGGAGGAGGATGGCGGCTTAGAGTAGGCGTGCTGCTTGTACTCATGTGTTGATCCCATAGGCGTTTGTGATGTGAGATCATGTGCCTACGCAAAGCAGTTGTACCTAGGTGGGTGTTTGACCTCCCACGACTCAGTTTCCTTTGGCACAGGTTGCAAATGGCATCGCTGTTGTCAGAGGCTGACACACAAAAAAAATGCCACACTGCTGAGCTCTGCAATGACGGCATTCTGGTGGTGGACACAGCATGCGTTGATTGGCGTGCTGTCGGGCTGACCCCGGGTGCCGATGCATGCTGTCTGACTGTGCCACTAGCTCCTTGCGACGACCCCCCCCTG
The DNA here is from genome assembly GCF_036172605.1 of Pelobates fuscus. Taxonomy (NCBI): domain Eukaryota; kingdom Metazoa; phylum Chordata; class Amphibia; order Anura; family Pelobatidae; genus Pelobates; species Pelobates fuscus. The sequence goes on from NC_086325.1 coordinate 20,752,952, forward strand.
CTTCCAACTCGTCTCCTCCTCCTCTCTGTCTCCCCATCTGAACTTTCGCCCTGTTCTTCTTCTTGCCGAGCGGGCACCCACGTGACATCCATGGACGCATCGTCATCATCAACCGCTTCGCTTGTATCTGACAACTCAGAAAAGGAAGCAGCAGGGGGTACAACATCATCATCATCACACCGTACCTCCATGTGTTTAATGCTGCCTGCCTGAGACATATCCCTGTTATCTACATCCTCTAGCAATAATGGTTGCGCATCACTCATTTCTTCAAACGGGTGTGTGAATAACTCCTCTGACATACCAAGTAAAGCGGCTGTGGTGCTAGTTTTGGTGGTGGCGGCAGGCGGGTGAGTGCTATCTTGAGAGGTGCCTGAAGCTAAGCTGGAGGAGGATGGTGCGTCAAGGTTCCGAGCGGAGGCTGTACAAGATCGGGTGTCCTGTGTTAGCCAGTCAACTATGTCCTCAGAACTTTTCAAGTTCAGGGTACGTGGCTTCTGAAAACTGGGCATTATTCTAGGGCAAAAGGGAATCACAGCACCACGACCACGACGGCCCCTGCGGGGTGGCCTGCCTCTGCCTGTCATTTTTTTGGGGATTAGTGGTACTATGCGTGCAAGCTACTGTGAGACCAGATATGATTGGCAATGTGCACTGGAACAGTTCTGCAGAGCACACACTGTAGGCCTGACACACGCGCTTGAAGACAAGTAACTGCTATTCAATCTATAACAGTGAAAAATAAATGTTGGTTTTAAAAGCACGCTATAGAGACACCAGATATGATTGGCAATGTGCACTGGAACAGTTCTGCAGAGCACACACTGTAGGCCTGAGACACCCGCTTGAAGACAAGTAACTGCTATTCAATCTATAACAATGAAAAACAAATTTTGGTTTTAAAAGCACGCTATAGAGACACCAGATATGATTGGCAATGTGCACTGGAACAGTTCTGCAGAGCACACACTGTAGGCCTGAGACACCCGCTTGAAGACAAGTAACTGCTATTCAATCTATAACAGTGAAAAACAAATTTTGGTTTTAAAAGCACGCTATAGAGACACCAGATATGATTGGCAATGTGCACTGGAACAGTTCTGGAGAGCACACGCTGAAGGAAGGACTGACAGAGCCGCTTGAAGGACACTGACTGGCTGCTATTAGCTTACACTAGAAACCTTTTTTCTTTGTAAAAGCACACTAAAGAGACACCAAATATGATTGGCAACTGTCAAAGCTCGCTGGAACAGGTCTACAGAGCACACGCTGAAGTAGGCCTGACACCCAGACGCTTGCAGACAACTAACTGCTCTTCTATTACAGTGAAAAAAAATTATTTCTTTTAAATCTAAAGCTTAAGCTATTGTAAAAACAGATATGAGTGGTGGCACTGGGCAAGAGGGCACAGTATCCACTGTGAACCTCACACAGAAGCTGGCAGGCAGGCAACTGCTCTTCTATTACAGTGAAAACAAATTATTTATTTTAAATCTAAAGCTTAACCAATTGTTAAAACAGATATGAGTGGTGGCACTGGGCAAGTAGGCACAGTATCCAATGTGAACCTCACACAGAAGCTGGCAGGCAGGCAACTGCTCTTCTATTACAGTGGAAACTAAATTTTGGTTGTAAAAGCACGCTATAGAGACACCAGATATGAGTGGCAACTGTCAAAGTACGCTGGCAGGGTTGTGCAGGGCACACGCTGAAGGAAGGCCTGACAGAGCCGCTTGAAGGACACTGACTGGCTGCTATTAGCTTACACTGGAAACCTTTTTTCTTTGTAAAAGCACGCTAAAGAGACACTAGATATGATTGGCAACTGTCAAAGCACGCTGGCACAGGTCTGCAGAGCACACGCTGAAGTAGGCCTGACACCCAGACGCTTGTAGACAACTAACTGATCTTCTATTACAGTGAAAAAAAATGATTTCTTTACAATCTAAAGCTTAAGCTATTGTTAAAACAGATATGAGTGGTGGCACTGACTGTGCAAATGGGCAAGGCATCCAACCTGACACAGAAGCTGGCAGGCAGGCAACTGCTCTTCTATTACAGTGAAAACAAATTATTTATTTTAAATCTAAAGCTTAACCAATTGTTAAAACAGAAAGAGAACAACGCTGGGAGGAAATGGATTGAATCCATCCGCCAGTGTTGTGGTGGTTATAGGATACAGTGGGGCATAACCCCTAAAAATAGAAAAAATAGGGCTAATGGTTGGTAACTTGAGAACAAATTACCTTCCAAATAGACCTTATATCCTTATGTTATACAAAAGGCTGTACTGCAGTTACCCACTAGGGGAAGTCTTACATGCAGGTAGCCAAAAAACAAAAAACTCTTTAATAGTCCCTCTTGAGGAGAAGAAAATGTGAATATACAAGTGTAGTTAAAATAAGAACCTAGTGGGGTAAAGTCATAGCTAAACCAACAGGCTATGCTTAAGGAACAAATAAACTGTAGATATATGTATGTGGCTACAAAGTGTGCCAATTGTTTCACCAGTATATTTGTATCAAAGAGCAGAGGATACAGTATATGCATCCAGAGTTGCAAGATTCAGACCCAAAAGTACCTAGAAATGCCTTAAATAATACCCTATGCAAATAGCACTTGTAAGGCAAAAAACAGGTACAGGTATAGAGGGTACTAGCCTAGAGATTGCTTCGGGCTGAGAGTTCCAATACACTTCAAATTTAGAAATAAATAGAAGACTTTCCCATAAATGCCATCAAATTATATCCCATGCATAAAGCACATATTGGATTTTATGGCAAAAAGTATAAGGAAACAAATTCTACATTACAAAGAGAAGCGTAGTATGAAATATGTAACAAGATGCCTAAAAGCTAAATGTGATTTGGGGGTAGGAGTCCCTAGCATCTTGTACATATTGGTAACAGTCTTTAGCAATGCCCAGGATCGTAAGGTGTCAAACCCCAGAATTGTCCTCAAACAAGAAAATTTAAAATAAATTCATCCGCTCTATGTGAGTTGCTCAACGCGCGTTTCGGCGATACAAGTCGCCTTTGTCAAGAGCCCCCATAAATGCCATCAAATTATATCCCATGCATAAAGCACATATTGGATTTTATGGCCCATAAATGCCATCAAATTATATCCCATGCATAAAGCACATATTGGATTTTATGGACCCAATTGTTAAAACAGATATGAGTGGTGGCACTGGGCAAGTAGGCACAGTATCCAATGTGAACCTCACACAGAAGCTGGCAGGCAGGCAACTGCTCTTCTATTACAGTGGAAACAAAATTTTGGTTGTAAAAGCACGCTAAAGAGACACCAGATATGAGTGGCAACTGTCAAAGTACGCTGGCAGGGTTGTGCAGGGCACACGCTGAAGGAAGGCCTGACAGAGCCGCTTGAAGGTCACTGACTGGCTGCTATTAGCTTACACTGGAAACCTTTTTTCTTTGTAAAAGCACGCTAAAGAGACACCAGATATGATTGGCAACTGTCAAAGCACGCTGGCACAGGTCTGCAGTGAAAAAAAATGATTTCTTTAAAATCTAAAGCTTAAGCTATTGTTAAAACAGATATGAGTGGTGGCACTGACTGTGCAAATGGGCAAGGCATCCAACCTGACACAGAAGCTGGCAGGCAGGCAACTGCTCTTCTATTACAGTGAAAAAAAATTATTTATTTAAAATCTAAAGCTTAACCAATTGTTAAAACAGATATGAGTGGTGGCACTGACTGTGCAAATGGGCAAGGCATCCAACCTGACACAGAAGCTGGCAGGCAGGCAACTGCTCTTCTATTACAGTGAAAACAAATTATTTATTTTAAATCTAAAGCTTAACCAATTGTTAAAACAGATATGAGTGGTGGCACTGGGCAAGTGGGCACAGTATCCAATGTGAACCTCACACAGAAGCTGGCAGGCAGGCAACTGCTCTTCTATTACAGTGAAAAAAAAATATTTATTTTAAATGTAAAGCTTAACCTATTGTTAAAACAGATATGAGTGGTGGCACTGGGCAAGTAGGCACAGTATCCAATGTGAACTTCACACAGAAGCTGGCAGGCAGGCACCTGCAATTACATTACACAGGAAAAAAAAAAAAAAAAAGCAGGCTGATGTTATAGCCCTAAAAAGGGCTTTTTGGGGTGCTGTCCTTACAGCAGAGATCAGATGAGTCCTTCAGGATTGTAGTGGACACTGAATACCCTAGCCTAGCTATCAATTTCCCTATCTAATCATCAGCAGCTAAACCTATTTCCCTACTCTCACTAAGCATGCAGCTTCAGAATGAATCGAAAATGGATGCTGGGAGGGAGGTTGGACGGTGTGGAAGGGAGGGAGTGCTGCTGATTGGCTGGAATGTGTCTGCTGACCGAGAGGCACAGGGTCAAAGTTTGCCCAATGATGACGAATAGGGGGCGGATCGAACTGCGCATGTGTCCGCCCGCCGCGGCGAACGCGAACACGCTAAGTTCGCCGGGAACTGTTCGCCGGCGGACAGTTCGGTACATCACTAATCATAGACAATCATCTCTTTCTAGAATATATTTATTATTATTGACATGTTCATTTAGACTTTAAATATCATCTGACATATCACTGGATGGAAACATATATTTATATTCCCTTGTTTGATTGTAGTGCTAAATGTTATTCCAAGTTCAACATTTTAACTGTGAATGCCAGAATAGTGATATTACTGCAATTAAACACTCATGTATTGTGCAATGTCCCACAATACCCCCCACAGAAAGGTTTGTTTGAGTTTTTGGAAGTTACAAGGCCAAGTATGGGCACCAGCCTTCATTCACGGAAGTTTGACAAATGTATTTACTATGTCGTCACTGAGGCAGTACGGCAGCCCAGAAAATAAATAAATAACCCCCATGATGGCATACCTTGTGCAGAAATAGACAACCCAGCATGTTCTAAAAAAGGTACGTCTTGTCTTTTTATGCAGCCACCTTAGTCACAATATCTGTACAAATGTAGTGCTCATACATTTTTTAAAATATTTTTTGCTTTTATTTTTTAACCTCTTAAGGTCTGAGCCAAATGTACAAGTTGTGATCAAAACAAAACGGAAACAAAATCTGGAATTTGCGCTATATTTCTGTCCAACCGTAATTCACCTCTTTCATATTAAATGCACCCACCCTTATTATATATCATTTTATTCAGGGGAAACAGGGCTTTCATTTACCATCAAATATTTAGGTATGAAACATAACCTAATATGAATAAAATATTAACAAATGGGAGAAAATAAGAATTTTTTAAAAAATGTTTTAGTTCTATGTGACATTTTAACTGAATGTCATAATACTGTTTGCTTTTAGTGCAATAAAATACACATAATTGTATTCAGCAATGTCTCACGTGTAAAACAGCACCCCCTATGTACAGGTTTTATGGGGTTTTGAGAAGTAACAGAGTCAAATATAGCATGTTACATTTTTCAATTTTTTCACATTGAGATACACCAGATTGGTTACGTTGCCTTTGAGACCTTATGGTAGCCCAGGAATGAGAATTACCCCCATGATGGCATACCATTTGCAATAGTAGACAACTCAAGGTATTCTAAATGGGGTATGTCCAGTCGTTTTTAGTAGCCACTTGGTCACAAACACTGGCCAAGATTAGTGTTAAAATTTGTTTGTGTGTGAAAAATGCAAAAAACTAATTTGACTGCCAATTTTGGCCAGTGTTTGTGAGTAAGTGGCTACTAAAAAAGAATGGTCATACCTCATTTGCAATACCTTGGGTTGTCTACTATTGCAAATGGTATGCCATCATGGGGGTAATTTTCATTCCTGGGCTACCATACGCTTTCAAAGGCAACGTAACCAATCTGGCGAATTTCAAGTCCCTACATAATGCTGCTCCAACCTACCTATTCTCCCTAATACACAAGTATGTCCCATGGACGCCTACGTCTATGCTCGGTTATACACCAATGTTCTGCTGCTATTGAATATACCGCGTTCTGACAATATTTCATTTAAACTGCATTAATCTATATATAAGCCCTAACACCTATTTATCTTACTATTTTTATATTTAATGGTCTCAGTATAATTGAGACTTCTTTCCACAAAGGTTTAATAACCCTGCATTCCCACCTAATGTGCATCATATTTCTTTCTTTCTCTCCACAACTCCAGCAATAGGGAGATAAGTGGGGATACATCTTATTGAGTCGGCTTGGTGTCCTATACCATATACTAGTTTTTTATGTGCCTCAATATGTGAATAATAAGAAGTAATACCCTTTAGCGCATTCAATGACACAATCAATTGATTCCCTTTTGGTGCCTGGTCCCATTCCTCCCTCCATTGTGTTATAAAACTAGATTGTTTATCTGGTATATTTTCCAGTATGGCTCTATAACATAGAGACAATGCCTTTGTCTTAATTGGGGTGAACCTACAATGATTAAAAAGGTCTTCAAAAGCTTTTGATGAAGAGAGATTGAATGGTGTAGGACATGAGTCGAAAAAATACTCTTCTAGTGATGCCCCGAACGGTTCGCTGGCGAATAGTTCCTGGCGAACATCGCATGTTCGCGTTCGCCACGGATGGCGAACATATGCGATGTTCGGTCCGCCCCCTATTCGTCATCATTGAGTAAACTTTGACCCTGTACCTCACAGTCAGCAGACACATTCCAGCCAATCAGCAGCAGACCCTCCCTCCCAGACCCTCCCACCTCCTAGACAGCATACAATTTAGATTAATTCTGAAGCTGCATTCTTTTTTTTTGTGTGTGTTTATTATACATTATCCTACATAGCAAGCAACCTGTGTTTATTATACATTATCCCCCAAAGCCAGTAACCTGTGTTTATTATACATTATCCTCCCATAGCCAGTAACCTGTGTTTATTATACATTATCCGCCATAGCCAGTAACCTGTGTTTATTATACATTATCCCCCCATAGCCAGTAACCTGTGTTTATTATACATTATCCCTCCCATAGCCAGTAACCTGTGTTTATTATACATTATCCCTCTCATAGCCAGTAACCTTTGTTTATTATACTTTATCCCCCATAGCCAGTAGCCTGTGTTTATTATACATTATCCTCCCATAGCCAGTAACCTGTGTTTATTATACATTATCCTCCCATAGCCAGTAACCTGTGTTTATTATACATTATCCCCCCATAGCCAGTAACCTGTGCTTATTATACATTATCTCCCCCATAGCCAGTAACCTGTGTTTATTATACATTATCCCCCCACAACCAGTAACCTGTGTTTATTATACATTATCCCCCCACACCCATTAACCTGTGTTTATTATACATTATCCCCCCACAAACAGGGCCGGTGCTAGGATTTTTAGTTACACAGGCGAAGATGCATTTTGGCGCCCCCAACCCTCATTAAAAAAATAAAATGCATCTTCACCTGTGTGTCTTTCCTCCCAAGCCACAGGCACACAGGCATCATTTTTCAGTCACACAGTCAAAGTCATACAGGTACACTGTCATACAAAGACAGAAATAATCATACAGAGACATACAGACACATACAGTCAGAGACATACAAGCAGAGATATACATGCATACAGAGACATGCAGGCATATAAAGACATACATGCATACAGAGGCATACCGTCATACAGACACATACATACAGACAGGCATACAGAAACATACATACAAAGACATTCAGGCACATACATACAGACATACAGGCATAAAGAAACATACATACAGAGACATACAGGCATGCAGACACATGCATACATACATACAGGCATACAAAGACATACACACATACAGATACATGCATGCATACAGAGACATAACGTCATACAGACACATACATATAGACAGGCATACAGACACATACATACATACAGAGCCATACCGTCATACAGACACATACATACATACAGAAACATGCATACAAAGACATACAGGCATACAGAGACACACAGACACACACATACGTACATACAGAGACATAAAGGCATACAGTTACATACATGCATACAGAGACATACAGAAACATACGTACAAGACATACAGGCATACAGACACATACATACATACAGAGGCATACCGTCATACAGATACATACATACAGACAGGCATACAGAAAAATACATACTCACACACACACACACACACACACAAACTCACAGACACATACTCGAACACACACACACACTGACAGACACACATACTCACATGCACACACACACACTGACAGACACACACACACACACTCACTCACACACACACACTGACAGACACACACACACACACACTCACTCACACACACACACTGACAGACACACACAAACTCACAGACACACATACACACTGACATACACACTCACACTCACATGCACACACACATACACACACAGTAATTAATCATCTAAATTAAATTTAAATGTCCCACCCAGCCTCCCTACCTGGAGAGCTGGCGTGGGTCTCTCATTGGTGGTCACGTGGGGCTGCTGGGAGGCGTGCGGCTGAAGTGGATTAGGAGGCGGCGAGGTAGCTCTGATCTCTCTGACCGGCTCCCTCGCAGGCTGTTTTCTGATGCCGCGGGAGCCGGAATATGACGTCATATTCCGGCTCCCGCGGCATCAGCAAAAGGCGCGCGAGGGAGCCGGTCAGAGAGATCAGAGCTCCCTCGCCGCCTCCTAATCCACTTCAGCGCCGCTCCGGGGATCCAGGAGGTGACCAGGCACTGCCGGTCACTGGAATTTTGCGCCCCCAGAGCCGGTGCGCCCTAAGGCGGCCGCCTGTGCCGCCTTATGGACGCGCCGGCCCTGCCCACAACCAGTAACCTGTGTTTATTATACATTGTCCCCCCATAGCCAGTAACCTGTGTTTATTATACATTATCCTTCCCATAGCCAGTAACCTGTGTTTATTATACATTATCCCCCCCTAGCCAGTAACCTGTGTTTATTATACATTGTCCCCCATAGCCAGTAACCTGTTTATTATACATTATCCTCCCCATAGCCAGTAACCTGTGTTTATTATACATTATCCCCCCATAGCCAGTAACCTGTGTTTATTATACATTATCCCTCCCATAGCCAGTAACCTGTGTTTATTATACATTACCCCCCCATAGCCAGTAACCTGTGTTTATTATACATTATCCCCCCATAGCCAGTAACCTGTGTTTATTATACATTATCCCTCCCATAGCCAGTAACCTGTGTTTATTATACATTATCCCCCCGTAGCCAGTAACCTGTGTTTGTTATACATTACCCCCCCCCATAGCCAGTAACCTGTGTTTATTATACATTATCTGGTGTAACAGTAGTGTACACTTAAAAAAAGAAATACAGCGGGCTTGTTGTCACCTTTCGGGGACCCTTGGTGTTGTACATGGCTGGGTGGAGGAAGAGACCTTCAATGACATCAGTGAGGACAAGGAACGGGACATGGCTAGCTTGGTATCCAACCTTGTGCAAATGGGGAGTTTGCGGTTGTGCAAATGGACTGTTTGCGGTTGTTTGTGGTGCGTTAATCGGGGAGTTTGGTCTGTCACTGTGAAGCGGGCGTAACCCTTACACTACCTGATCGATACAACATACCTGATGTTTTAAAGCACGTTATTCCAAACAATTTAGGAATGTTAGGTGATTTATGCCCTTTATGGATTAAAACCAGACTCTGCATCAACTATGTAATTTTCCATGGGAGTTTTGCCATGGATCTCCCTCCGGCATGCCACAGTCCAGGTGTTAGTCCCCTTGAAACAACTTTTCCATCACTATTGTGGCCAGAAAGAGTCCCTGTGGGTTTTAAAATTTGCCTGCCTATTGAAGTCTATGGCGGTTTGCCGGGTTCGCCCGTTCGCGAACATTTGCGGAAGTTCTCGTTCGCCGACATCACTATACTCTTCAATTGCAAATATTGGAAAATATGAGTTGGGTATTGGTATAGCATACTTTTGTTGAATTTCTGGGAAAGGTAACGTTATAACTCCATTAAAAATATCACTTACGTGGAGGATTCCAAATTTTCCCCAAGTCTTCAATGAAAGCCATGGTGAGACTGCCCCAGTGCGGAGATCGGAGCTCGTGGGTGGAATGTTTTAATTATCCCTATGGTTTTCCTGATTTGATCCCAGATATGGAACGTCAGTTCCGTAGTTTGTAATGAGAAATATAACTGATTTCTAAATGATTTAGGTGTCCACAGTGCATCTAACAATGAGCTTTCCCCTTTCCATGTCCACCCACTGTAATGTGTCATTAGAAGTGTACATCTTTGTAATAGGGCCAAGGGAACTAGATTTACATTTATCCCATATAAACAAATTACCCACTGTCTGTAGTTTTTTACAGAAGCATACTGGAATTTTGATTGGTAACATCCAAAAAGTATAATGAATCATTGGGAATAGCACCATCTTCAGTGCATTGATTTTACCCAACCATGATAATTTGATCGATTTCTATTTAGCTAGATCTTCTCTGCTTTTCTGTACCAATGGAGAGTAATTTAACTTTAAAATTCTGCCTAAAGATGAGGCTATTTTCACTCCCAAATAAGTAATATATGTGTGTCTCCAGTCAAAATCATGCAACTTCTGTCTTGTAAAAATCTTATATTTTTGATGCTTTAATGATGCTGTAATACGATATATTACTATATTCTGTTAGCACAGAGATGGATGGATCACTTACTGTAAGTAGGATATCATCTGCAAACATGGAAAGGCAATACTCTAGGTCAGGGGTAGGCAACCTTTTAGCAGCACCGTGCCGATATAGGATTGTGATGTCCCGTAGCGTGCGGTCCTATTTTTATTTTTAAATTGAGGTGTGTATGCTGCCGTATTCTGCTTGGGTTATTTTTACTGCAATTGCTTTGTATCATTGTATATGTGCGTATATGCAGGGTCGTCTTTAATATTGACTGGACCCTGGGCAAAGCATTTGCTTGGGGCCCCCTGGACCCGGTCGCCCCTCCCTCCTCCCCAGGCGTGCAATCACGTCCTCCACCCCAACGCTGACACACACAGACATGCTGACACACACACAGACATGCTGACACACACACACACACTGATATACTGACACACACACCAATATACTGACACACACACACACCGATATACTGACACAGACACACACACACCGATATACTGACACAGACACACACAGATATACTGACACACACACCGTTATACTGACACACACACACACACACCGATATACTGACACACACACCGATCTACTGACACACACACACCGATATACTGACACACACACACACTGATATACTGACACACACACATATACTGACACACACTGACAGACACAGACATACATACATACAAATACTGACACACCCACAGATAGATATACTGACACACACACACACAAGCAAACACACACAAAATTACACTTTAAAACCCACCCTCCAGTTTCCTACCTTTCTGTCAGGATTCGAACCTGGGTCCTTGGCAGCTCTGGTGCTTTGGCTTACCTCTGAGCCATCTCTCCGCTTCTGTTTCCTGTATCTAGCCCTGTCTAGTATTTAGTACTGAAGCTGGACATTTGTTGGAACTTCTCCTGTCACTCAAGTTACACCTGAGCCTGATGTCTCGTTAGCCAGGTATATAACACTGCCTCTCCCAGAAGGCCGTGTCAGTTCCTTGACTCTGGTGATCATCCTGTTGTTTCCTGTTCTCCAGTTTGTTATTGACCTCTGGCTTGGTACACCGATTATCCTGACTTCTGGCTTCCTTTGACCCTTGGCTTCCCACGACTATTCTCCTGGTTTATTGTTCCTGTACCGCGTTTTGGATTTACCCTGCACAGCCCCCGTGCACCGACTCACAGGTCAGGTGAATTCTTGCCTGATCACCTTGGCCTGTGTTTTCTTGCAAGGGTGAGCATACTTCTCTGCCTGCCGGACTCCCACACCCAGGTAAGCCCTGACACTTTGCTGCTGGTGGCTGAAGGTGTTGGGAGTTGGGGGTCTGGCTCTCTTGGCCAGCCCCCCTCCACTCTGCCTACTCTTCTTTCCCGCGCGCTCCTCTCTTTGTGGGAGGAAGTGATGCACGGCCGTCCCTTCCTCCCAGCCTGCTGCCGAAAATCAAGGGGTCCACTCGCGCTGTTAAAGCGCCTCAACACGCGACCAGACCCCTGCTGACAGAAGCCCACCGGGTGGCCCTTTGTGCATGGGCCAGCCGGTGGGCCTCCTTAGTGTGCGGATTACCGGCCGGGGGATGAGAAATAGTTGAGGCCAGCGGGGCTCATGGTGCAGCTGCCCCATTTGCCCCGCGTTAAAGACGGCCCTGCGTATATGAGCTATTATATTGTATATGTTCATGAGTAGTTTATGGTATTGTGTATGATACATATGAATGTAAGCTGTGTATGGGGGCTGCTTGTGGAATTGTGTGTGTGTGGATGGATATGTCACATTGTGTGTTTGGTAGTGTGTGGGGGCTGTTTGGGGTATTGCATGTGAGAGGCTGCATGTGGGGTTGTGTGCATGTATGTGGATTGTTAGTGGTGTTGCGTTTGTTCGGATTGTGTGTATGTTTGTGTGTGGGCTGTCCGTATTATTTGTATGGTGGGAAGGGTTATTCTGCATTTCTGTTTATATCTAGCAGTGTGGGTGACTTCCCTGGGTTCCAGTGGGGACCAGGCCGGCCAGGTACATGTCAAAGACAGGAGCTGCAACTGCGTGCTGCTCTACTACTGTGTGGATTCTCATTCATAAGTGCTGGGAGGAAGTGATCTGAGATCACTTCCTCTACGTGCTGCAATGCTTACATTGAGGATTGTCCTTCACCACCTTTTCAGATTAGCAGATATCTGAAGTTTTACTGGGACTCCTGATAGGCCAGAGCCTGTTTGGCTTTAGCAGCCTTGAGTGCCGTACAAAGGCACCTCGAGTGCCGTGAATGGCACTAGTGCCGTAGGTTGCCTACCCCTGCTCTAGGTCTTTCATTTGTATGCCCTTTATACCTCTATTTAATCTGATTTTCTAGGCTAGAGGTTCTAAAGACATTATAAACAAAATCGAGGAATAAGTGATTCTTGCCAAAATCCTGGCCAATCTGTTAAAAAATTTGGGTGTGACGAGACAAATTTAGCCACTGTGCATTGGAGGAGCCTGGTTGCCTGCCTGCTTCCTTTTGACCATGGACCGGCATTTAAATACTTTCTTTTCTTTTTTTTTTGTCAATCTTTCTTTTATTAAAGGCAGTAAATATGGGATACAGAAGAAAAGCCAGTGGGAAACATGCGATTAAGTAACAGTATGGGTAAGATACATCAGATAACGAGAATAGATTACATTTCCAAAGTACTATGCCGTATGATTTTATTTATTTTTTTTATTTATTTTTTATTTTTTTCCCGGATTTTGTTTTAAGAGCTAGATAAGATAAGTTTTGGTGATAAGCCTGAGTCAAAAATACAAACTATGGTTCTGCGGAGGCATATTAGTCACCTTTTGAGTCATTAAGGCATAGGGTTAAGCGGGATACACAGTGGGGATAGGAAGGCAACAAAGTTCGACATGGGGGAGGTAAGATTCAATGAACCGTACGGTATCTCAGAGAGACTGCGGGCCTCGTAGTGTTATTGAGATGTGTAGTGCTAGCGAGTATTTCACAACAACATTGTAAAGGGCAACACGTAAGAGAGATCGCTATTAGAGTTATGCCATCCGTGCCTCAGTATAGGCTAGTCGAATAATTATATTGTAGGCTTTGTTTTCGTCAATAAGCCAGTGTTAGGGAAGTACACAGGGTTAGGGTGGGGGGAAATGGGAAGCTAGGAGGCTCACTCTCCTGCACCTTGCCGGCGAGTGATGGGGGTTAGATTTTACCCTTTGCCCAGATTCCTCACTTATAGGTGCGCTATAGTTAAATCTTTATGTTAAGTGATAACTTAGTGTGGGGATTCCTTGCTGGTAATAGTAAGGGTGGTGAGTGCTGTAGTGAGAGGATGATTCCCAATGGTGGAGCACCTGTAATTCTGGGTTGTGAACCTGTGTATGGACTGCGTTCGTCCGAGTACCCGGGTAATGTGCGAGCTTTCAGCCCATACCATGTGTGTGGTTACATGAAGCTCGTCTGTGTTACCTGAAATCAACCGTTAGACGGGGATCACCTATCAGGGTGTCACGTTTCACAAAGTAAGTATAGGTATTCCAGGGTCACCTAGTCACAGTCATCCTTGGGCTGTTGTGGGTGTATCTACTTTATTTTCTTATGCAGAAAGGTCTATTCATGTATTTCTGCCCGGGCGTTCGGTAGATTCTATCTACCGAACAAACAGCCATCTATTGGCCTCCCAGGAGCCACGATTAGCTGGCAGGCGCCGTTAATTGGCCGCACAGAAGCCGGCGAGCGCCGCCAATTGACCACCCAGTAGCTGCGCTTAACCGCAGCTTAATTGACTATACTGGGTGGCCGTGGCTACGCATACTGAACACTGGATGGCAGCAGTCTGCAGTTCATCCGTGGCCGGTTCATTCACGGATTTACTGAATGAACTCATTTAACCCAGATAGCTAGACATGGAGCCTATTTGTGTAATAAAAGACTTTGGCTCCATGGCAATTGAACTATATGTGTGTGGTCTGAGCGCAATTCAGTAATAATGTCAGATCTAATATGTTTTGATTGGATGTTCCACAAAACCCTGTGGGTGGGACTTTGTCTGTAAAATGTGTATATAAGGCCAATAAAGACACAGCTCAGGCTGTTCACTGCTTGACCCTCAACACAGAGCTTTGTCTCGTTCTTGTAGGGATTTACTGTATGCTGTTAGAGACTGATTGCCAGGAGTGTAAGCCGCTTGGGTTCTTTTCCTGTTCAGCTGCTAGCAGCTATTCGTGAGGTTCCCGTTGTGGAGTTTGGAGTGCTACTTGGTATCCTGTTCGGGAGTTTGGGGTTCTGCGGTAGCTGTGCCTGTTTCTCTGGAAGGGGAAGATCTTCTAAATGGTGGTTTAACCCCTTTTATGCCTGGGGGTGCCGTTACATCTGGCAACTTATAGGTGGTTTACCTGGCTTTGGTAATATTGATATGTGAGACCGAAGCAACTTCTCAGGCAGAGCTCCCTGGTTATAGCCATTGTTGAACATTTCTGTAAGATGTGGGGAGAGTGTTTGATAATAAGTGTTAGAAAACTCATCTGGGCCCAGTGATTTGTTCTCTGGCTAGCATGACACCACTTGTACTACTTCCTGCTGTTCAATTGGTCTAGAGAGTCTAGCTCAGTGATGGCGAACCTTTTTGAGCCCGAGTGCCCAAACCGCAATACATGCCAACTTTTTTTTCCTTAAAGTGCCAACACGGCAATTAAACCTCAATACTGAGGTTTAAGTTTAGAAAAAACAACTCGTACTGTTGTCCGAACTAATTAACAACTTTTGTTTTAAAAGAACACAACAGCAGAGAGTTTAATAATACAAATTTTAAATAATGATATAAATAGATCAAATTAAGCTTATATTGATTAGTATCTACAACAAATGCAATACATACACACAGAGACTGCTGAATACATACACACAGTCTGCTGAATATACACACACAAGACTGCTGAATACAGAGACTGCTGAATACACACACACACAGTCTTCTGAATACACATACAGACAGACTGCTGAGTACACACACACACAGACTGCTGAGTACACACACACACACAGACTGCTGAGTACACACACACACACAGACTGCTGAGTACACACACACACAGACTGCTGAGTACACACACACACAGACTGCTGAGTACACACACACACACAGACTGCTGAGTACACACACACACACAGACTGCTGAGTACACACACACACAGACTGCTGAGTACACACACACAGACTGCTGAGTACACACACACAGTCTGCTGAATACATACACACAGTCTGCTGAATACACACACACACAGACTGCTGAATACACACAAACACTGCTGAATACATGCACACACACAGACTGCGGAATACACGCACACACACAGACTGCTAAATACACACACATACTGCATTGAGGGGTGTAGTTTAGGGGGCATTGAGGGGTGCTGTGTGTGGGGTGCTGTGTGTGTCTGAGGGTTTCTGTGTGTGCTGTGTGTGTGTGTGAGGGGTGCTGTGTGTGTGTGTGAGGGGTGCTGTGTGTGTGGTGTGTGTGTGTGTGAGGGGTGGTGTGTGTGTAAGGGGTGCTGTGTGTATGAGTGGTGGTGTGTGTGTGTGAGGGGTGGTGTGTGTGTGTGAGACAGGGGTGCTGTGCTGTGTGGGGGGTACGGCTGCTGTGCAGGGGTAGGGGTGCTGTGCTGTGGGGAGTAGGGGTGCTGTGTGTGTTGTGGGGGTGCTATGTGCGGGGTAGGACTGCTGTGTGTGGGGGGTAGGGGTGCTGTGTATGGGAGGTAGGGGTGGGGAGCGATGCTGGGTGTAGGGGAGGGGAGCGATGCTGGGTGTGGGGGAGGGGTGGGATGCTGGGTGTGGGGTGGGGTACTATGTGTGTGGGGGGTATGGGTACTGTGTGGGGGGGGTAGGGGTACTGTGTGGGGGGTAGGGGTACTGTGTGGGGGGTAGGGGTACTGTGTGTGTGTGGAGGAGTAGGGGTACTTTGTGGGGGGTATGGGTGCTGTGTGGGGGGTATGGGTGCTGTGTGGGGGGGTAGGAGTACTGTGTGTGTGTGGGGGCGTAGGGGTACTCTGTGGGGGCGTAGGGGTGCTGTGTGGGGGGTAGGGGTACTGTGTGTGGGGGGTAGGGGTACTCTGTGGGGGGTGTAGGGGTACTGTGTGGGGCCGTAGGGGTACTGTGTGGGGCCGTAGGGGTACTGTGTGGGGGGTTAGGGGTACTCTGTGAGGGGGTAGGGGTACTCTGTGGGGGGGGGTAGGGGTGCTGTATGGGGGGGTAGGGGTGCAGTGGGGGGGGTATTTAAGTAATAAAATACAAAATAAAAAAAAGTATATTAAATTAGTCCCCCCCCCTTCCTCCTTCTTACCTCTAATGAAGGAAGGGGGGGACACAGCCATCCCTGGTGGTCCGGTGGTGGCAAGCAGTCTTTCGGGTTGGGAGGCAGAAGAGGGATCTTTGCAGCAGCTCCCCTGTCCTCCCGCGCGATGCTGTGTGGAGCGTTGCCATGGTAACGCGCGGCAACGCTCCACACAGCTTGCTCGCGGGAGGACAGGGGAGCTGCTGCAAAGATCCCTCCCCTGCCTCCCCACCCGGAAGCAGAGTAGGCGCCTGCCGTTTTGGGCAGGCAGGCGCCTACTCTGCATTATTGGCGAACCTATGGGCGCGTGCCCACAGAAAGGGCCCGGCGTGCCACCTGTGGCACGCGTGCCATAGGTTCGCCATCACTGGTCTAGCTCATCTGTAGACAAACTAGGGAATTTCACGGAAGACAGGAATTTTTCTATTTTTTTCTTTAGTCAGTCACTACATGAGAGCTATCCTTTAGATCAGTGAGTGATGGTTAACCTTGACACCATTAATTGTTTCAGGATGACATTTCCCATGATGCTCAGCTACCTTTTAGACTCTAAAAGCTAACTGAGCATCATGGGAAATGTAGACCAGAAACCATGTATGGTGTCAGGGTTAGCCATCACTGCTTTAGATTGTATAAGCCACTATAAAATGTGGCAAACTCCTCCACAATATCTTGTGGGTTCATAGTTTTTATTTGTCCGCTGCATATATGTAAGCTATTTTTGGTGTTAATGCCTGTGCCTTGAGTTGAGAAGCCAACACTTTACCTACTTAATTTCTCTTCACAAGGAAACTGTGTTTCAGTCTTCTTAATAAATAGGTTGATTTTGCTATTTCTAAATCTCTCAATTGAGTTTGCAAATCATATAAATTATTCTGAATAGTAGTAGATGGATTACATTTGTTTTGATGGGTCAGTTCTGACAATTGTGTTATTAATGTTGTATATTTTTCCATTCTCGGTTTTTTTTTTTTTTGCAAAGCTCGTATATTTAATAAAACGCCTTCTAATAACAGCTTTGTGTACTTGCCAAATTGTATTTTGAAGAGTCAGGGGATTTATTTATCTGAAAATAAGAAACCAATTCTTTGTGAATTGCAGTTTCAATTTCTGGATTTAGAAGGATTGAATCATTCATGTGCCATGAGCCCCTCCCTTTACTTGGATTGTAGCCCCATGTAGCTAGAGCGCAGCTAAGCGGAAAAAGGCCTTGACAGGGGTTAGGAGGCGGGCTTAGGAGGAAGTAAGCAAGGAGTGGAATTATGGGTAAGTAGGATTGGCTATTTAAATGAGCAGCCATTTTAGGTGAGTCATTCTAACTTTCTACCTGGTTGAGTTTGTCCCACCCACCCTCCCTTTGTTTGTTATGTGTTTCTTTAACCCGTTTCTTTCACAGCGGCGGGACGGGGAGCTGAAGGAGAGGAAATAGGCTCCCCTGGATGAACGTGAGGTGGAATAAACAGATTGTGGTCATCGGTGATTGAGAGGTTTCGAGTCCTGGAGGTGGCTCAGAACCTGGTGGGGCAGGGGTATCCGGGTATACCCCTGCCGTGGTTAATGGATGGTTGGCACTTTGGAATGTTGGTGTATGTTATAAATATGTATATGTGTTATTATATGGGGGTCATTGCCTTTTGTATGGTAGCCGAAGGAACAGGATGCGAGGGGGCGGAGTATGGGGGGCAATGACCCATGTTTATATGTTAATTTATTATTGTTATTATTATTATTATTATTATTATTAATTATTGGTTAATAAAGCTGTGGACAAATTTCCCCATATTACTTAGTGTCTGTGTGTTATTGGGTTAGGATATGGGGGTGGTTTGTCCTGGATTCCGACTGCCCAAATGGCGACTATACACCTGTCAAGTGTTCTGACATAGTTAGTGTGATGGGTGCGTGATCCGACCATGTTATTCAACCAATATGGGCTCCTTGAATTTTATGCATAAGCGTATGGGCCATTGAATGGAACGTATAGTCTCTTTCAGTGGCATCTAAAACTCGCCATGCATCCAAAATATTATTTTGAAGATTATTATTTAAACGTCTGGTTAATTGATGCTGTTTGTTAGCTGTGGTTTGAGTGAATATGTCAAAAGAGTAAGTATCTAGACTACTATCTAGCAAAAAGTTAGTGTCGCTCCCATAATGTAAAATGAAAATGGCATTTACCGCGCCCAAAGATTATACGTACATAAATCTTCAGATGGAATGATACTTTAGACCTCAGAATAACAGAAAAAAACACAATAATAGTTCAATACAGTATATTTGGGTACAAATTAGAATGTTAGTACTATATGAGATCCACTCACATTTGATTGAGCTATCTAAGAGCTCTGCTGTATTGCGCATGGACGGCACAATCCCAGGCTAAGGATATATGGTGATGTAGGCAATATCGGTGCTCCAAATGCATGCAATATGCGTGGTATTTATGGAGACAAATATAAAGAGAAAAAACTCCAATGGTGAAGGAAGTACTGTATATATATAAAAAGAAGATAAGATATTGTACTTACATTTACTAGAGCATGACTTGCTCTAGTTAAAACCGCATGGGTGGTATAACTCCCACCTAAGGATGTGTTGGTACCAGCATGCAAATGGCTATAAAAAGCAAGCTTTTATTTTAACAAATGATAAAAACCAATAAAGTCTAAAATTAGATGAGGGAATCCCACTTGACGCGTTTTGCCTGTTCATGGCTTTTCAAAAGTGTGAGATGGTCTTTGCAATGCTTGGTTTATATAGGGAAGTCTTTATTGTGAATTGCTGCCTGGTGAATCGAATTTCCGTTTTCGTTGGAACTCACGCATCATACCGGAAGTGACGCGATGATAGTCTTGTATTGATGATGTTGGAGAGCTGTTTTTCAGGTTCTTGTTCCCCCGCTTTTGGAACGCACACGTCACACTGGAAGTGACGCGGCAGAGTTCCATTTGTTGGTGCTATCCTTTGACTAATAGTAAGTCTGATTGGAACGCATGTATTGCCACAATGGCGTACGTTGCGTTCCACGCGTTGATGATACAAGTCACTGTGCAGTCTATAGGAGAAAAAGATAGAAACTCCACCTCTTATGAAAACGATCCCATAGAGTTGTGGTTTCGTCACAATTTTTAAGATTTGCTCCCTCTATTATATCTGGAAAGTTGTGGTGGCTCAAACAGCCATTTTTCAGAAGGCAAAAATATAAATGTGTACATTAAAAATGTGACAATCATAAAGAGCTAATGTATTCTTTTATCTATAAAGTATATTTAAAAAAACTATATAGTCTTAGAAGGTAATAGATGTCTGACATATGTGTGGTTAATAGCTATATATAAATATTTGTATGCTATAAATATAATAGTAAGAAATAATTCATACTAAAAGATGAGTAATGGACTCAAAAATAAAGATACACCAGTCATTAACATAGTGACTTCCCCGAAAGTGTATTCCGCTATCACTGCGAACATTATTTCTAAGAAAAGCGCATTGTTTTTTGTGTGTACCATAAACATTTAAACAAGTTCATTATTAACATAGCATTGTAACAAAACATACCTCCCCTCTTTATCATTTTTCTTTTTCCCCAATGAGAAAGATCCATCTTTATGGATCAAAATAGACACTCCACTTTTTTTGTTTTATAACTAGAATGAAAGGTATGAGGAAACTGTTTAGCACAAAATTGGGGATGGTGACCCCATTTAAAATGGGTTTCTCGATAGAAAGCTATTTTGGCTTTATATTCGATAGCCTCTGTTAAAATAATCTACGTTTATGAGGAAAATGTAATCCTTTGGTTAAGCGAGAATAGTGTGAATTCTCCTGATCTAAGAAAAAAAATAAACATTATAATTACTCTAGTTCTTTAATTTGTAAAGTCATGCAAGAAAAACCAAAAACATTGATTGGGCCCACATTTGTGTAAGCAGAAACGGTATATCGTTTTCATCCTCCCCCACCCCTTCTTTCCTTCCCCTTCTTTTGGCGTTTCTTTACCTGCACTTTTTCTTACGTGACCTGATATTACTTATCTTACAACACTTAATAAAAACATTAATATAAAAGAAACAAAACCAGACAAAAAAACAGACCTATCCAACGTTATTTACAATGTTCCGACCATTCAGAGATAGTGATAGTGAGTGATATGTGATGGCCCATAAAATAATAAAACCCCTCTATTTATAATACAAGGCTGATTAAAAAGAATCTATATTAATGTTTCTGCTGCTGCTTCAAACATACCGTATGCATCGAGCTATTATTCCTGACCAAGGAGGGAAGAGGAGAAAATAAAATAACTAAATAAATATGTAAATAAAATGATTTAACACCAATTCTGAAAAACGGAAATATACCAAAAATGATTTAAATTCTCACTTCGCAATACCCTTCCTAATTTGGTATTACTATATCCTCCAGCAAACATCTCAGCAGCTAATATGAAAAATCAATAAATAAACCAAGCCTGTACCTTTTCCCAAATATGAGCCGTATTAAACACTCAATATGTTTGCATCACCATAAGGATACAATGTAGCAAGATGCAGAAACTCAAGGTGTAAAGATACGAGCATTCTCCTAACTGACCCCCGAGATAGCCACCGGACATAATCCCAACAATTCAGAGATACAAGATTGCAGATGTGTATACATTCAGTGTTGCTGCAGATAAATCCACAGATATTCTCACTCCTGCTAATTTTCCAGGTAGGTTTTTTTCATTTCCCTCGAAGCTTGCCTTATCCTTTGGCTGTATGTAATTGTAATTTATATCATTGTAATTTTATGATAATATCTCTTTAACCCCTTAAGGACCAAACTTCTGGAATAAAAGGGAATCATGTCATGTCACACAGACCGGTAGGTTTTTGGGCTTTGGTAAACGATGTGCCCTTTCTATTAACAGATCATGTCCTGACTCAGGAACCAAGGTTTGGAATAACTAATATATGAAGCAGAATAACCATCCAGGTATAGTAGAGTAGGGACAGGTGAGAGGGTAACCCTTGGGTGAGATTGGCAGAGTATCTGGAAGTCAATCAGTTAAACCCACAGGATCACACAGGTATTGTTAATGGTATCCTTTGTCTACACTTACTTGATCCTGCAGCTATAATCATCCTCTGGATTTTAAATACTGGGTGAATGATTTGTTCAATGCATGTGTTTAACACTGAGTCCAAGATACTTCTATTTGGGGCGTATCACCACACTGGCATTATGGCTACTTGTTCTCACAATTATATTAGCCATGTCTAGCACTCACTACTAGTCCTGCATCACAGATTGTTTCCGTGAGATACATTCCAGTGCCAATATCATTTGTATCAACTGTTTGGCTACAGAGTTCCCCTCTATCGGTATCGACTCTCCTATACTTATAGGAACTAAATTGGGCACGTTTACCCTCGAGCTATTCTTCACCCATAATGTGTCTGCTGTTGTGTCTTTTTCCTCCCCTATTATTATTTAGACCTAGGTTTATTTATTTATTTACACGTGTGCTGTCAATATTTGTAGTATATTACTAATAAACATTTAGGTGTTATCTCTGTCTTGGGACAGATTTATCTTTTTCTATAAGGTTTGGAATAATGCCAAGATATAAGCTTGCAATTCTCATGGTTTAATTTCTTCTGTAAAGCCTGGTAGGCGGATATTAATTCAACTGTCCCGATCTTCATGATCTGCTACTTTATTTGCTTATTTTATAGCTCTGTGTGTTTCCAGCTCTGTGTGTGTATCCTGCTCTTTGTGTGTATCCTGCTCTGTGTGTGTTTCCAGCTCTGTGTGTGTATCCTGCTCTGTGTGTGTATCCTGCTCTGTGTGTGTATCCTGCTCTGTGTGTGTTTCCAGCTCTTTGTGTGTTTCCAGCTCTTTGTGTGTTTCCAGCTATGTGTGTGTGTTTCCAGCTCTGTGTGTGTATCCAGCTCTGTGTGTGTTTCCAGCTCTGTGTGTGTATCCTGCTCTGTGTGTGTATCCTGCTCTGTGTGTTTCCAGCTCTGTGTGTTCCAGCTCTGTGTGTTTCCTGCTCTGTGTGTGTATCCTGCTGTGTGTGTGTGTTTCCAGCTTTGTGTGTGTGTTTCCAGCTCTCTGTGTGTATCCTGCTCTCTGTGTGTGTTTTCAGCTCTGTGTGTGTGTGTATATCCTGCTCTGTGTGTGTGTATATCCTGCCCTCTGTGTGTTTCCAGCTCTCTCTGTGTGTGTTTTCAGCTCTGTGTGTGTGTGTTTCCAGCTCTGTGTGTGTATATCCTGCTCTGTGTGTGTGTATATCCTGCTCTGTGTGTGTGTGTGTGTGTATCCAGCTCTCTGTGTGTTTCCAGATCTGTGTGTGTGTTTCCAGCTCTCTGTGTGTATCCTGCTCTGTGTGTGTGTGTTTCCAGCTCTGTGTGTGTGTATCCAGCTCTGTGTGTGTGTGTGTATCCAGCTCTGTGTGTGTGTGTATACAGCTCTGTGTGTGTGTATATCCTGCTCTGTGTGTGTGTGTATCCAGCTCTCTGTGTGTTTCCAGCTCTGTGTGTGTGTTTCCAGCTCTGTGTGTGTGTTTCCAGCTCTCTGGGTGTATCATGCTCTCTGTGTGTTTCCAGCTCTCTCTCTGTGTTTCCAGCTCTCTGTGTGTGTTTTCAGCTGTGTGTGTGTGTGTGTGTGTTTCCAGCTCTGTGTGTGTGTATATCCTGCTCTGTGTGTGTATCGAGCTCTCTGTGTGTTTCCAGCTCTGTGTGTGTGTTACCAACTCTCTGTGTGTATCCTGCTCTCTGTGTGTTTCCAGCTCTGTGTGTGTATATCCTGCTCTGTGTGGGATTCTGTTAAGAAGTTATGAGCCTCAATGAGATCCTCTACTTTCTCCTCCATTCAGACAGTTATGTCAATATTTGTAGTATATTACTAATAAACATTTAGGTGTTATCTCTGTCTTGGGACAGATTTCTCTCTATAAGGTTTGGAATAATGCCAAGATATAAGCTTGCAATTCTCATGGTTTAATTTCTTCTGTAAAGCCTGGTAGGCGGATATTAATTCAACTGTCCCGATCTTCATGGTTGCTTCATCTAAGTGTTGCTTCTAAGTGTGTGTGTGGTTGGAGATATTCTGGAGAGTTTTACAGAAGCTTCAACTGTCTAAGAGCTGTGCTAAGAGTTCTTTTTTACTGTTACAGGTAAGATTCATCTGTAGGAAAAGGTTACTGACTGCACAAGGCAGTAGCGGATCCAGAGCCTGATCTCGGGAGGGGCACTTGTAGATTATTTAAAAAAAATAATCCTAGCACAATAACCACTACAGCTCAGTGTAGTAGTTATGGTGCCAGTAGTGCCAGGATCCCACCCCGGAGTAAGTAGTCATACCGTTTAAGAACAGTTTGACAACTTACCTGGGGTCTGCTGGGATATAGGGCATAGGAGAAGTGGTGTGTGTTAGGGGTGAAGTGTGTGTGAAAGGTGCAGTGTGTGTGTGAGCGGTGAAGTGAGTGTGAGTGCGTAAGGGTGGCAGTGTGTGTTAGGGGGCAGTGTGTGTATGGGGGCACTGTATGTCTGTGTGGGGCAGTGTGTGTATGGGGGGGCACTGTATGTCTGTGTGGGGCAGTGTGTGTATGGGGGGCACTGTGTGTATGGGGGGTCGTGTGTGTGTGTTTGGGGCAATGTGTGTATGGGGGGGCAGCAGGGTGTGTAGGGCACTGTGTGTGTATAGGTGTGCCGTGTGTGCGGGGCAGTATGTGTATGGGGCAGTGTTTGTGGGGCAGTGTGTATGGGGACAGTGTTGTATGGGGACAGTGTTGTATGGGGACAGTGTTGTATGGGGACAGTGTTTGTGGGGCAGTGTGTGTATGGAGGCAGTGTTTGTGGGGGCAGTGTGTGTGTATGGGGTCAGTGTGTATAGTGTTTGTATGTGGGGCAGTGTTTGTGGGTCAGTGTGTGTATGGGGTCAGTGTGTGTATGGGGCAGTGTTTGTGGGGCAGTGTGTGTGTGGGGCAGTGTGTGTATGGGGACAGTGTGTGTATGGGGACAGTGTGTGTATGGGGACAGTGTGTGTATGGGGACAGTGTGTGTATGGGGGCAGTGTTTGTGTGTATGGGGGCAGTGTTTGTGTGTATGGGGGCAGTGTTTGTGTGTATGGGGGCAGTGTTTGTGTGTATGGTGGCAGTGTTTGTGTGTATGGGGGCAGTGTTTGTGTGTATGGGGGCAGTGTTTGTGTGTATGGGGGCAGTGTTTGTGTGTATGGGGGCAGTGTGTGTGTGTATGGGGTCAGTGTGTGTATGGGGTCAGTGTGTGTATGGGGTCAGTGTGTGTATGGGGTCAGTGTGTGTAGTGTGTGTATGGGGTCAGTGTGTGCATGGGGCAGTGTGTGTATGGGGTCAGTGTGTGTATGGGGTCAGTGTGTGTAGTGTGTGTATGTGGGCAGTGTTTGTGTGTATGGGGGCAGTGTGTGTATGTATGGGGTCAGTGTGTGTAGTGTGTGTATGGGGTCAGTGTGTGTATGGGGTCAGTGTGTGTATGGGGTCAGTGTGTGTAGTGTGTGTATGGTGTGTGTATGGGGTCAGTGTGTGTATGGGGTCAGTGTGTGTAGTGTGTGTATGGTGTGTGTATGGGGTCAGTGTGTGTATGGGGTCAGTGTGTGTAGTGTGTGTATGGGGTCAGTGTGTGTATGGGGTCAGTGTTTATATGGGGACAGTGTGTGTATATGGGGACAGTGTGTGTATGGGGACAGTGTGTGTATGGGGACAGTGTGTGTAGTGTGTGTATGGGGTCAGTGTGTGTATGGGGTCAGTGTGTGTAGTGTGTGTATGGGGTCAGTGTGTGCATGGGGTCAGTGTGTGTATGGGGTCAGTGTGTGCATGGGGTCAGTGTGTGTATGGGGTCAGTGTGTGTAGTGTGTGTATGGGGTCAGTGTGTGTATGGGGTCAGTGTGTGTATGGGGCAGTGTGTATGGGGGCAGTGTGTATGGGGGCAGTGTGTATGGGGGCAGTGTATGTGGGGCAGTGTGTATGGGGTCAGTGTGTGTATGGGGGCAGTGTATGTTGGGCAGTGTATGTGGGGCAGTGTGTATGGGGTCAGTGTGTGTATGGGGGCAGTGTATGTGGGGCAGTGTATGTGGGGCAGTGTGTATGGGGTCAGTGTGTGTATGGGGGCAGTGTATGTTGGGCAGTGTGTATGGGGGCAGTGTGTATGGGGGAGGGGAGGAGGGAAGGGAGGCTTTTTAATAAAAAAAATAAAAAAATGTATTTAATAAAATATATTATGTCCCCCCTCCCTTCTTACCTTTATTGAGGAGGAGGGGGGACATTTCTGGATCCCTGGTGGTCCCAGTGGGGAATCCCTGGTGGTCCAGTGGTTCCAGTGAACTCTAGCCCGCGCTCCAGGGCTAGAGTTCACTCTCGCGAGATTTGGAGCGTTGCCGTGGTAACCGCGGCAACGCTCCAAATCTCGCGAGAGGAGGACCCGGAGGAGCTGCTGGTAACAGCTCCCGGGTCCTCTCTCCCTCCCCTGCCGGTCGGCTGTCAGCACAGTGCCTGCGGACCGGGGAGGGAGATCACTGATCTCCCTCCCGGTCTGCAGGCACAATGCAGGGCTGGCACTTGGGCAATGTCAGCCCTGCACTAGCCGGCAGGGGAGAATCTCGGGGGGGGCAATTGCCCCGTTGCCCCCCCCCTGGATCCGCCAATGGCACAAGGTTTGATTTCCTGTTGGTAATTATAAGGCATTTGATTGGATTAGGTAGCTACTTGCTATTGATTGCTATTTAAATTAGCTATTGTTTGCTAATAAGCAGAGGCCTACCCAGGTGTTAAACATTCCTAGTGGGAGGTGATTTTAGGAGTATATAAGGGTAGTTGTCATTAGCTTGGCTAATAGAGCTTGGTTGCTTCATCTAAGTGTTGCTTCTAAGTGTGTGTGTGGTTGGAGATATTCTGGAGAGTTTTACAGAAGCTTCAACTGTCTAAGAGCTGTGCTAAGAGTTCTTTTTTACTGTTACATGTAAGATTCATCTGTAGGAAAAGGTTACTGACTGCACAAGGTTTGATTTCCTGTTGGTAATTATAAGGCATTTGATTGGATTAGGTAGCTACTTGCTATTGATTGCTATTTAAATTAGCTATTGTTTGCTAATAAGCAGAGGCCTACCCAGGTGTTAAACATTCCTAGTGGGAGGTGATTTTAGGAGTATATAAGGGTAGTTGTCATTAGCTTGGCTAATAGAGCTTGGTTGCTTCATCTAAGTGTTGCTTCTAAGTGTGTGTGTGGTTGGAGATATTCTGGAGAGTTTTACAGAAGCTTCAACTGTCTAAGAGTTGTGCTAAGAGTTCTTTTTTACTGTTACAGGTAAGATTCATCTGTAGGAAAAGGTTACTGACTGCACAAGGTTTGATTTCCTGTTGGTAATTATAAGGCATTTGATTGGATTAGGTAGCTACTTGCTATTGATTGCTATTTAAATTAGCTATTGTTTGCTAATAAGCAGAGGCCTACCCAGGTGTTAAACATTCCTAGTGGGAGGTGATTTTAGGAGTATATAAGGGTAGTTGTCATTAGCTTGGCTAATAGAGCTTGGTTGCTTCATCTAAGTGTTGCTTCTAAGTGTGTGTGTGGTTGGAGATATTCTGGAGAGTTTTACAGAAGCTTCAACTGTCTAAGAGCTGTGCTAAGAGTTATTTTTTACTGTTACAGGTAAGATTCATCTGTAGGAAAAGGTTACTGACTGCACAAGGTTTGATTTCCTGTTGGTAATTATAAGGCATTTGATTGGATTAGGTAGCTACTTGCTATTGATTGCTATTTAAATTAGCTATTGTTTGCTAATAAGCAGAGGCCTACCCAGGTGTTAAACATTCCTAGTGGGAGGTGATTTTAGGAGTATATAAGGGTAGTTGTCATTAGCTTGGCTAATAGAGCTTGGTTGCTTCATCTAAGTGTTGCTTCTAAGTGTGTGTGTGGTTGGAGATATTCTGGAGAGTTTTACAGAAGCTTCAACTGTCTAAGAGCTGTGCTAAGAGTTCTTTTTTACTGTTACAGGTAAGATTCATCTGTAGGAAACGGTTACTGACTGCACAAGGTTTGATTTCCTGTTGGTAATTATAAGGCATTTGATTGGATTAGGTAGCTACTTGCTATTGATTGCTATTTAAATTAGCTATTGTTTGCTAATAAGCAGAGGCCTACCCAGGTGTTAAACATTCCTAGTGGGAGGTGATTTTAGGAGTATAT